>NW_010562763.1:1943-22522 GCF_000687285.1 Phaethon lepturus
AGTGACAAGCCTGCAGTCTTCTGGGACTTCCCCTGTTAAGCAGGACTGCTGGTAAATGATGGAGAGTGGCTTGGCAAGCTCCTGCACCAGCTCCCTCAGTACTCTTGGGTGGATCCCATCAGGCCCCATAGACTTGTGCGTGTCCAGGTGGCTTAACATGCCCTTAACTGCTTCCTCCTGGATTATGGGCAGGTTACTGTGCTTTCCATCCCCGTCTTCCAACTCAGGGGTTTGAATACCTTTACGGATACCTGGTCTGGCTATTAAAGACTGAGGCAAAGGCGGCATTAAGTACCTCAACCTTGTTCTCATCCTTGGAGACAATGTTCCCTGCCATATCCAGTAAGGGATGGAGATTCTCCTTGCCTCTCTTTTTGTTGTCAATATATTTGTAGAAGCATTTTTTGTTATCCTTTACGACTGTGGCCAGATTGAGCTCTAGTTGGGCCTTTGCCATTCTAATTTTTTTCTCTGCTTGACCTAACGAGATCCTTGTACTCTTCTTGAGTTGCCTGCCCCTTCTTCCAGAGGTGATAAACTCTCCTCTCTTCCCTGAGTCCCAGCAAAATCTCCCTGTTCAGCTGGGCCGGTCGCCTTCCCCACCAGCTCTTCTTATGGCACATGGGGACCGCCTGCTCCTGCGCCTTTAAGATTTCCTTCTTGAAGACTGTCCAGCCTTCCTGGGCCCCTTTGTCCTTCAGGACTGTCTGCCAAGGGACTCTCTGAACCAGTGACCTGAACAGACCAAAGTCTGCCCTCCGGAAGTCCATGGTAGCAGTTTTGCTGACCCCTCTCCTTAATTTAATCTATATCTACCCTCTTTCAGTTTAAAACGGTTCCCCTTGTCCTACCACACTCCCTTATAAAGAGTCCCTCCCCATCTTTCTTTAAAAGCCCCCTTTAAGTCCTGAAAGGCCACAGTATGGTCTCCCTGGAGCCTTCTCTTCTCCAGGATGAACAACCCCAGCTCCCTCAGCCTGTCCTCATAGGAGAGATGCTCCAGCCCTCTGATCATCTTCATGGCCTTCCTCTGGACCTACTCAAGCAGGTCCATGTCTTTATTATGCTGAGGGCCCCACAGCTGAACACAATACTCCCGGTGGGGTCTCTAGAAGTCAGGTCATCTCTAGAACCCTAGGTGACTGGCACACACAGGGATGCAGATACTGAATAGGAAGTAAGATGAATCCTGTGTGTAGGCATCCCTTCTAAAATAGCTGTTCCAGCTCTTTGATTGTCATTACCATCTTCTCTGAACCTTGCCTAGTTGTCCCATTCAATCTTTCATTTTCATAGAACTACTTTAACTCCAAAGGCTTGCTCACGAGTTGTCATGGTCAGCTCAAGGGCATCTATTTGTTGTCTTAATAATCCTGATTTTTCCCTTACCGTTAGATACACTAAATTCCCTACTCTAGGTTATCACCCATTTATCACGTAACAGCAGGTTCCTCTGTTCACAGGGCTGGCTGTTTAGGCCTTGCTCTGGGGTTGTATGAAGACTGCTTTCAGTTGGTTCATCTGTGCATAGTTTTATAATTGTTTTGACCAGATAATCAACTGCAGTTGAAGCCCCAAACCTTTCTTGTATGTACTGGACTACAAAACCTGATGTGCTTTATGGTCATAGTCTGCTGAGCCACCTGAATTCCTGCAACATTTTAACTTTATGGGAGAATCAGGGAGAAGATGGATTATCAAAAAAAGGGTAGATATAGGCCAGTTAGTCTGGGCACCACAACATTAGAAAATAAATTGATTGATTAAAAAGCTAAAATTAGGACTGTAACTCATTCTTGTCAGTCTACTTTAATGGAAAATAGTTCTTGTCAAGAAACATGACTTCACACTAACAAGACTGGGAAAAATTGCAAGAGATATATATTCTGTAAAGCATCCAACTTAATACCTCAAGATCAGTCTTTTAAAAATCAGTAGGAGTAGCCTCTGCTCTCATGGACCAGCCAAACAGGGTACTCGGCTCTTTCCTTCTCCACTATTTCTTCCCCCTCTTAAACGTTTTCTTAGAATCATTTTGGTTGGAAAAGACCTTGAAGATCATTGAGTCCAACCAAGTCCAACCTGCATCTCAGAAGATGCATGTAGCTTTCTTTGTCTGCCCTGCCCTGCCATGCAGCAAGCCAGGTGTCTGGCAAAACATTGTCCCCTGGAAGCCACAGAAATCACATCACTGTAATAATAAACAGCATCTCAATAGAAAACATTAACTGCAGCAGTAATACATACATTCAGTCCTTGTTATTTGCTCTCCCTTATCTGAGTCATTATACCCTCTTTTCAAACACTTTCTGGAAATAGAGAGGTTGAATGAAAATAGATGCTGAGATTTCCCTCCTGGCCAGGGCTTTAAGAAGTATCACAAGAGTTTTGATGAAGTGGCAAGCACTGAAGTATAAGAACAAATTTCTGTTCTTTTGTGAAGAAATTGATTTTTGGCCAGGAACAACATGCTGCAGTCAAGCATCTGTTCTTGTTAGACTTCAAGTCCTTCCAGGAGTCCTTCAGCAAATTGGCTCGTTTAGACACAACAGCCAGGAGCATGGAGACTAAAAAAAAAAAGGGGGTTGTTCAAGGAAAGCCTCTGTATTGTAAACAGGATAAAAGGGGATGGAGAGAGTCACTTATCACTGTCTAATGTGTCCCCAGGTCATTCCTGTGTAGTACCTACTGGAGAAAAAGGATTTCATATTCACTGCTCTCTTAGAAACCCCAAGCCAAATGTGGGGATTTTCTCTATCAAACAATCTACAGACATCATGTGCATTCAACAGCGGCATTCAAACCCCCATCGGTGCATTCCCCGTTGCTCTCCTCCGGCTTGTAGTTTAAAGCCTTGCAGCACCAAAGGGAGAGCTGGATCCTTGTAGGGTCTCCTTTGTTCTGCCTGTACCAGTCCGTTTTCCCCTCACAGCTACGGGACTTTGTTCTTCCTCAAAAAAAAACCCCAAACTGATTTAAAACCAGACCCTAATAACGTGTCTCTCCCTGTTTCTCTAAGCATGATCCCAATAGGCACAGAAACTCTCTTTCCCCCTCCTCTCTGCCTCCCTCCCTCTCTCCCTCCCTTTCTTTTTAGACACGCAAAGTATTCCCCAGCTCTTTGCATGCTTTCTTGATACTAATAACTGTGGCTTTAAAAACAAAGGAGTGCCGAACCTGAGGGCATGCCTCAGAGGCAAGACATTTAGATGAATGCTTGATGGAGACTCCTCACCTAGTCCAGCTGCAGGCCATGGGGCTGCATGTCCCAGCTCTGACAGACTCCCTTACACAAGCCAGACCTCACAACACGCCTCTCAGCATTTTGAGGCTGTGGAAGTGGAGAAAAAGAGAAGGGGAGACACGACAAGAATGTCAGAGACTCATCTATCAAATTTCTTGGACTGTTGGGTGATGTGCTGGACCCAGGTCTTCCTGGGCAGTAAGCTTTTTAAAGACACATTGCACCTTCCTTCTCATCTTCCCAAATGAAGAATGTTTCTGCGCTACTATCACAGCCAGTTCTGAGACTGTCTCTCAGAGACAAATGCTTGGACAACCATTCCCAGGTAAAGGGATATGGCAAGGGTGGGGAAGGCCAGGCCAATGGAGAAATAACTCATGCAACATCTCTACCATTTCACTAACTCCCTCCCTTCTGCAAGGATGCCAGGGAAATATGATAGAAATAGAAATAAAAGAAAAAACATCACCCAGGGGTGAGGAACACTGCAGCATCCCCAAGCCTTAAGGATCTTTGAGACACAAATGACTGGAGGTTCGTAGAATATCATGGGCAAGTATATTTGCTTCATGCTTTTATTCTTCCCTGGGTAACAGCCATAGATCACTGCTGGAGATGAAATACTGACCTCAATGGATTTTTGGTGCATGCACTACAGTGGGTGTGTTTGGTATCTCCATGCCTCCATTGCAGTATAATGTGTTATATTTCATAATAATGATTAAACATGGCTCAGGTCTCTATGCAGGACTGAGATTTTTGTGCCTTTTCCTTGCTGATCACGTCTCAGTTTGACCTTATCAATGAAATTCAGAAAACAAGAACAGAAGAGCCTGCTCCAACAAAGCCAAGGAGGCAGGAGGGGCAAGAAATGACATTGCCTTCCCCAGGCAATGAACAGATGAAATTACAATAATCCTGCCACGAAATGTAGCACTTTGCATCCATTTTCCCAGCATCAGGAATTTGTTAGGAGCCTCAACTGCCCTCTACTGAGATGGCATTCCCCCCTTAATCCCAAATCCCATAGCGATCTCCATGTCCAGGCCTTAAAGCTCTGGCTTTGAAAATCTGAATTTATTTACTGGGCAGCCCTGTTTGATACATAAATGTATTAGGACAGATTTCGGCACTAATGTGGCTCTGAACTGTATGCATAATTTAACACTTACATAGGAAAATCTTAAAATATGTGAGCAAAACAATGTGCTATTATCCTGATTTTTCCAGGGGTCAGTTCCCTGACAGTCAGTCTCTCTGAAATGTGTCAGGTTAAAATTCCATCAGAATTAGACAAAATCATCATCTGCTTTGGAAAATTTCAGGCAAAGATCTTCTATGTGCTACCCTTTTCCACTGAATAAACACCCATTTGCTAGGTCTAATTTTGGCAAATGGATCCAGATAACTGTAGTGCTTTGTCCATTTATTTAATAGGTTTATTCTGAACTGCTTTCTGAGTCAAATATGGATGTCAATCTGGTTCACGCTCACATTTTGTCAGTACGGGGGATCTCAAAATTTAAAAAAAAAAAAAAAAAATAATTTTCATCCACATTTCGTCAACTGGGTAATCCAGGCATAAATAGATGGACGTGCCGGGCTACCTCTCCCTGCTTCTCACATGCTGGACCGGGTGCTCCAGGGGCTGTGGTATGTTTGTTGTTAAAACAGCCTGACACAAAGAGGCCCCGGGAGCTGCATGCATCCACAGGATAGATGTCTTCTTCTGTCAATCCAGCTGGAGTCCCCCAAAAGGGAAAAGTGGATTATCTGCATGAGTGAGGGGAGGGTGGGGAGAGTCCTCTGAAGAATGTCATAGAGAAATTTTCCTAAAACCTTCTCCAGTAATCTGAACAAAACCTTACCAAGTCTTTTGCCATTAACTGAGGCCAGGGGAAAGTGTAAGGACTGAATGCAGACATGAAAGATGCAACACGCCATTCGGTCCAGCCTGGTAGCTCCCGTGCCAAAGAGTCCACAGTAGTCAGCTTGATTCAGTGTTGCTCAGGTAGAGTGTAATTACAACAGTGTGGAGCTTTTCAGGCCAAGTAAGCCTGATGCTCTACTCAGAGGGGTCCCAGGAGTTTCTTACAATCCAGTAAATTATGGACTATCGTGTAATTCAGGAATGTATAGCATAGGGTCCAAACAAGGATCTCTTCGGGGGAGGTCTTTTTACCGAGTCTGCACTCCTCATCCAACACACTCCACTATATAGAAAATCCAGCCCTAACACTGACTTTTCTGGTGCTTTTGCAAACTTTCTCCTTGGGAATTTAATTTTGCTATCTTCTCACAAGATGGTTTGGGTACCTGTAAGTAGCATAAATCATATTTCTTCAGTACTGGAAAATATCTGAAAAGGGATGGAGAAGACTGTATCTCATTAGCTTTTATATTCTTTAAGAGCGAGGCACACATCACAGGCTGAGAAGCATTGTTTGGTTCAGCTTCCTCGACAGCAGGGAGTGGAGCAGGCACTGATGCAGGCAGCTGGAGCTGCAAATATCCCCTTGGAAGTGAGATCACTCCACTGGTGTGGTGGCATTTACCCTCTTGCCAGGATGTCTGCAGGGAGAGGGAAGGTGCCACAGCAGGAGCTGTTAGACTGCCTGTCACATCACTGTCCTGGAGATCTTATCTCCAGCGATTAGCCTGGCCCTGCTGTACTGCTCTGTTCACTGTCCTGAGCCATCTGTCAATTTGCTACCTCTATTTCAAACTCAAAGAAGGGCTTGTTTTTCCTAAAGCTTATCTGCTTTTTCTAACCAGACTAGATGGCCTAATTGCAAAAATCTCTACCTCCAGCAGCCAACCTTGCACCTCTTATGTTGCAATTCAGCCTCCTTCCAGGTTCAGTTGCATTTGCCCACTCCAGTCATTGTTTGCACTGGCAGCAGGGTTTTATTTGCCCCAGTACAAGGCAGACTTATTTAACAACAAATGAGATCTGCAAAATTACATCTACCAGTCTTCCCTGTTTCAATCAAATGGATTTACTTTATTGTTCCTTCAAGTTTTCCAACACCGTTCTGCTGACCCAAGCATCATGGTGCGATTAGTTGCAGCATGGTGCAGCAGCTGGAGCTATGACGGGGGCACAAGAGATCCAGGTTTCATTGCACTCTTCAAGTGATTTTGGATTGCCTATGTTGGGAGGAATCCGTAATGACTTTGGTCCCTGGTAAACCAATGTCTCGTGAGACTAGCCAGGGGTGCTCACCTCCTTGGTCATGCTGCCCACAGCTGCTCTGCTGACAGCAAGAAATGTGCCCAGCAAGGTAAACTGAGCACAAAGTGCAAGTCAAAGGTGTGGGAGTGTATGGAGGAAGTGGGCTGAATATGAAAGGTGACTGGAGTGAATCATGAAGAGAATGGATCTTTTTTTTTAATAAGTTTTTCTTCCTGTTTTTGGAAAAGTACCTGAAATTCAAGATAATTTTCTGTTGGCCACATGCATCACTGAATTGGCAGTAGCTTACTACCCTTGTAGAATTTCCCAAGATGCAGTTTTAAGTGCTGCTGGATGATTTGGTGAATTATAAAGATTATATAACGTTATAAAATTATATACTATAATTATATAATTATAGAATATTGTAAAACTGTGTTAGTAACAGGCATTCACAGATTATCTCTACCTGTCCAGTCACAGATCTTTCTGCATCACTTCCCTGCAGCCTCCAAACCAGATAAGTTCTTTGTTCACAGCAAGTGATGCAAAATCAGCCTGTCTCCACTGATGGCAGAAGACTTTGGTGTATTTGCACCTGCCAAGACCCTTCTCCCCTGTGTCCATATCACAGGCTGGCTGGGGGAGCCACTCTTGCTTCCCTAAGCCCACTTCACTTTCCTGCTACAGCTGTTGTAACACACCTGCTTTTGAGCATTTCAGGTGCCACAAGCTTCACTTCCATGATTATGAGTTAAAACAAAAATTGTGACATGTATTTTTAGGGAATCTTTATACTAGAAAGAAAAATATCTTATTCTTTTTGTTGCAAATGCTGAGGTTAATCCCTCCGGTCTGTGTCTGGTGAGGTGGTCTCTGAATCACTAACCATGTGTCTGAAATGAGACAGAGGAAAAGCAGAAAGAAAAGTGTCATCATTACGTAATGATCACTCTCACATCACTCTCAGCAAGGGGAGTTGTTTGCTAAGACCACATTAATGACTGTGTGCTGGTCCTGAATGCTTGATGCTCAACCCTGTACAGATTTTCAATGTAAATCTCTTTCCCGCCTCCTAACCAGGATTGCTTTATTTCTATCTACCGCAGCACCAGGTCCATTCCTGCATTCTGGCAGCTGTAATGTGGGAGCCCTGCTTTTTGTGTGCTCGAGCCAACACTGCCCTTGCCCACACTGCAGGGCTAAACACATAAGGGCTGGAGTATTTGTCAGGCAGATGGAAGCTCTTCGTGCCTGTACTTGGCCATGAGCAGAAAGGATGCGGCTATGGGTGGTTCAGCATGGGTCCAACACTGCCCATTGATGAGGCTCACTGAGGCTCAGCAAGAGACCACCATGGCAATACAGTTGACTTGGCATCAGGAGGTCACATTTGCCTGCAGAAACACTAGATATTTCTTCAAAATGGTCATGAGGGTAGCCAGCAACTACCAGCCTTCCCCTCCCCATCACCCTCTTGGGAAGTGGGGATGCTCTTTTCCACACACTGTGCCAGAGCGGGAGGTCGCTTGCTGGAGTTCAGGGCTAAAGCTAGAACTTGGTCAGCAGCATCCTTAGCTGGCTGACACAGGCACCTTCTATTGCCTCTCAGCAAGGTTTCAGCCCTGTGGGTGCCACAGCATATAAAAGTTGGGAGGGAAAAACAGAGCAAACACAAGGGCAAGAGAAATCCTTTGAGAGGGGAAGCCAGGACCATTGTCTCTGTGAACAATTAGAGACCAGTGATGGACTTGGGAGACTGAGGGGTTTGGCACAGGTCTCCAGCTCTTCTTCAGCTGCTGACACCTCCTGGATCTTCCCAGTAAAAGATGGGATGGGATCAGTTTTAAGGCCTGTCTATACTGCGTGGGAAGAACTCCACAAAAGAAGGGAGATGGTGACTGCACAAGTTGACCAGAGCACAGGAACACATTTCTGCAGCGTGGGAGCCTGTTCCCAGCTGTGGTCTTTCTGCCAGTGTCTATGTATGGGCCTATACAGCAACACTTCACCTTCTTTCATCATTATACTACCCACAGATATCAAAGTGCTATCTATTTCTTTGTTAGAGAATTTGAGGCAGAAGGAGGAGACTCAAGTTTTCTAATGGTAGACTTGAGAAAAGACTAGAGCACAACCCTCTTGTCCCTGCTGTCTGACCACTGGTCCCCACTGGTATCTCTTCCTTTCGTTACTAAGGTGCTGATTATACCTGCAGCCCTGAACTGGGATGTATTGCCCAGTTGCAGACTGGGGAGAAGCAGCACTGCAGCTCCTCCCAGAGAGCTCAAGGAGCGGCAGTGCCTCAGGGCACTCAGTAAATGAATAAAAAAACAGAGTCAGAACTGATTAGGGAGCTCAGGTTTTGGCTCGGACTCTCTAGAGCCTTGAAGGCATTACAGAGGCTCAGAACCTCATTACTTCTATAAAGTGAATTCAATAATTAGCTCAGGTCAAAAGTTTAAGGCTTGGAGACTGCTGCTGGGGAAATGGTTCCTCCTGGACGTTAGAAACCAAACTGCAGAAAGCAGCAGTAGTTGGCATTAAGGCAAAACACTTAATCAAGGATCCTGTAGATGGGACTATCTTGCTGTAGAGTCTTATCGGACAGTGAGTGCTGCAGTGATGTCCCCTCAGAAGGAAATATATCGTACTGCAGACGTAGACAGGACATTGCCACAAATACTTGTGAATCTGGGATTTGCCTGCTGGATGGGTCGTGGTCTATCTAAGCCAAAATCCATGGCAAGAACGAGGTCTTTCAAACAATGCTGCAAGTAGGTGTTACAGGCTGTGTCCTACCCCTGTTGCCTCCAAAGAGTCTAGCTGAAGAGCAGCCAAGACCTAAAGCACTAGTTCATCCCAGCGGGATAGTGTTGTCATCACTTTAAATAGCTGATATCTATTTAAATGTTTCTATGTTCCTGGTTTCAAAGACATCCTAAAGCAGCAATTCTACATCCTTGATTCCTCCTACACACAAAAGCCTTTCAGTGACTGAAATGTCTTTATTTTCCAATTTCACATAATGTCCCCCAATGATATGTCATAAGACAGGAAAGCCCAGTATCATTTGCTGTTTCATCATTTTGGTTATGTTTTTAACAATTTACCCAGACAATTAATTTTCGTTATAATGATCAAACCTTTGGGTCTCATCCCACTCTTAGAGGCCTCTGCAACGCTGCTACATCCCATGGGATGTGAAGTACATATTGCCAGCAGTCAGAGCTGCACTGTTGAGCTCTGATGTGGCACTGGAGGATTTTCTGTCCTACCCTTTACCTGGGATTATGCATCCTCACATCCTGCCCATTTCAAGACCACAACGCAGAGGTTGTGCCACACTGTCCAGCACAATGCCCTGACTGCTTTCCCTTTGCCTTACTGTGCCAGAGAGAAAGTGGGACAGGGAGGAGGGAAGGGAGGGGCTGAAGGATTAAACAAGACAGACCAGAAAGCCTTGAATTTTTCCCCTAATACTCAGCCATTTAATGACTAGTTTGATGATAAGCATGAAATTAAATAGACAAAGAAAATTCTTTCATGTCTAAAACGTCGGCAGATAATTAGGCTTTGATGGGGACATTCTGAGATACTTTCTACTTATTTTGTGAATCTGATTTAATGCTGTGGTTGTCTTGGTTGTCCCTGCAGTTGAGCTCTGCTGATCTTTCCTGGCCAGACCTTGGATAGATGCTAGTCCTGGCTGATGCCTCCTTTATTCAGGGAAGTGCTAGTAGTCCTCTGGAAGAACCTTCCTCAATAGGAAAAAGCGTTCTGATCCTCTCATTTTCCATTTCCCGTGTTCTTCCTCTTTTAAACTCTTCATAGCTCACTTCATCCAGAGCAATATTAACATAAAGCTGTATGAAAAATTTGGTATGCATATTTGTCTTCTCCCTTTGTGAGGCTAAAAGCAGTAGCAGCAGCGTGAGGAACAGTCCTTCAGCAGTTTTGAAACTCAAATGCATTGTTTATGTACCTATTTACAGATGTGTTTTATTTTAAGTCTGAAGAATTTGAAACCACAAAAGAGCTGTTTGCCAGAAGCATCTCTAAAACCTTGAGGTAGGAAAGAGGTGATTAAATGAGGGAGAATTGAAAAATAGGGGAGAAATGGAAGGAAGGGAAAGACATAAGAAATCCCATTTACAAAGCAAAAGTGGACAGAGTGCCTTCTGACACTGGATTTAAAAAAAACAATGCAAAGCTGAGGAGAGGTGAACTTGAGGCTGCTGGCTTTGTCACAGTAAACTTTGGACCTGGAGAAAAGTGGAAGGATTGCCTGGCTCTGGCACAGAGCATCAATAGCCAAGTGTCATCTGAGAGCACAGAAAGCACAAGCTTTGATAAAGTCACTATCCCTAAAACAGTATCTCTCCAGGTTCTGAAAAGGAGTTCTCATCATTCCATTTAAAATGTTCCCAAAATGACAAATCTGATTGATTGACCCCATTGAAAAATCAGACTGTCAGCTCACCCTGACACTCCACAATTTTTGCTTTGATCACAACATATGCTGGGGAAAATCCCAAATCTTAGAAAACTTGCCATGGGAAGGAAAGATAACCATTTCCTATTAAGCTCTGATCTCAAATATGTTTTGCTCTTTATTTTTGGAGGGAGAAGACCAGCAAACTTGACAGTGCCCATAAGGAATGTCCAGCTGCCAGCAAGCTGTTCACAGGTTTCAGGCTCCCGGAGGAGTGATGGGGAGGGAGAGTCCACTTCAGGAATGCTGCTTGGTGTTTAGGAAGGCTGAGCTGTGTTTGACAGTGTAATAGACCCCCAGAGAAGCACTGAGTCTTATGCATAGCCCGCAGCTATTCAAGAACTCAAAGCTCAACATACACACAGAAAGGTTAGCTTTTAATGGATGGTAAATGTTTGGAGAGACCTTTGACCAGCTCTAATACTGCAGCTGACCATTCAGAAAGTCTGTAATGAATGACCACGCATTAGGCTCGGCTGCTCACTTTAGCAGACAATAACTGTCAAACTTTACTGTTTAACCCCCGGCGAGCAATCCTGCTTGTCAAGTGGTAACTGAGCAGGTATTGAGGGGGTTAGACCTGGCTTTGGCTCACACTTGTTCCGTGCAACTACCAAAGTGGTCCAGAGCATCATGCTGAGTTGGAGAAGATGCAAGAATACCTTTGGATGTCTCCAAAATGCTTTTTTCCTGTTTTTTCAAAGGACCCAAACCTGTTTCAGCCTTGGTCATTGTCAGTAACTTCATCTGCTCCTGGGAAGGATAAAAAAGCAGCCAAGTGTCTGGGACTAGGCTCCTGTCTTGGTCTTTCCAAGGAAGCCATGAAAGGAGACATTTTGCTTTCCATGATCTTAGCATATACCACTGGGCTTAAATTCCTCCAAGAATCTCACACTTGAGGACATTCTGCATAGACACGTGTGCCGCAGAAATTTGCACAAGCAGTTTTTGTCAGACTGAACACTCCTGGAGCACCCAGGTAAAATAATGCCCACAGTAGCTGTACTTCAGTGCCCTCTTCACTAGTCTGCTGTGTCAGACATTTAAATTTTTCCCTCTTTAAAGATTTAAACACTTTCAAGAGACTTTCAACTTCCCAAAAATCATTCTGATAACCTGGGGTAAAGCCACTGATACAAAATGAGTCCTCATTCTTACTGCCATGCACTGTCCACAGAGCAATGATGCCTCCATTTATAATGCCTATGGCTGGTCTGCTTTGAGGACTGATAGGACAGCAGTCTTCATAGCTTTCTGTCCAGTGTCTTCTACTAGGAATTTCAGGAAAAATTCTTTTACAGAAAGGGAGTTGTGAATAGCTTATTAGGGATAAATGATTAGGAAAGAATGCACCATATTTCATGATGATATATGATGGAGGACATTTTATTAAAGTGAATAGGAAACACCAGAGGAAAGGCTCCAGGCTTTAAGCCAGTTCATCAGAAGACCCCCTGAAGCAAATACTAGCTTTGCCCTGTCTCTGTGGTTACAGGATCAGCATGTGGTTTCATGATCCTATTGCCAGTCTATTGTCTTGGGAAGCTTGGAGGCTCTGTAAGTCTTCTGAAGTGCCACCAAACTGCATAAGAAATCAAGAATATTTCAACTTAGTAAATATCTCAGAGCTCTTCAACACTTCAACTCTTCTGTCTAGTGTTGAGATCAAGTAACATGAGTGTGTCACTGAGCCTTACAAATGGGTTGCCATGCCAGTAGCAACTGTTGTTAAGCCCACCTAGAGTAATGGATCCACCATGCTTCTTTCAACATCAGTCACCCTGCCTACCGGTAGCCCCAGTCCATTGGACTTCCATAAATATCACCTCAGATGCTCTCTATGACTGTGCAGTGTGCATGGTCATCTGAAGGGAGGATGGAAGGCCTTCAGTGTCAGATTTGAGGTTGATCATCCTTTTCTTACCCAAATAGTGTTTGCCTGCACATGACAATGGGAGCAAAGAGAACATTTAGCAGAAAAGGTTAGTTCAGCATCATCAGGGAGGTCACCTGAAACTACAAGTAACTACACAAGCTGTTGTTGGGTGTCTCTACTTTGAGAACCAGGGAAGAAAATCATCATGATCGGTTTACAGAGAATCCCTGATGAATGCTTGCTATAACCTGGCATTTTGCACAGAATGGACAGAAACAATAAACTTGCGATTTTGCTATATTTCTTATTTGCAGGTGGTATTTTCACTTGCAGGCCCCTGGATCAACTCTGCAGGTTCTGTCAGCCAAATCCTTGTGACTTTTAAAATCCCAGCCACAGAAATCTCAATTCAAATGAGAATTGAAGTATTTACTGAAGTGCTAGAACCAAAGCTAGTCATGCGCAGAAGTTGACTGGAGAGGAGTGCCTGAAGGTCACTCTACAAGAGTTACTGTAATGAATGTACAGAGATTCATGTTGCCTGACTTTGCTTCATGAGTCCAATGCAGATCAGGCTGCAGGAGGAACATGAGATGCTGGGCAGACAGTAGGTGATGGGTCCTATGAAAGATATCTCATATGTTATGCTTCAGACTCTATCATTAGTCAGAGGCCAGGCTGAGTCTGATTCATACATCTCTGAAATGCTTCACCTTTTCCAGAAGTACATATGTTCACTTTCACATGGATTCACGATCACAAGTAGCTTCTTCCTTACTATTCAGATGTTCTCACCACAGACTGTGCATCCACTCTGGGACAGTGAATCGACATCCTCAAGAGTCCAGCCACAGGTAACATAGATCTTAAGCAAGAGAATGAAAGTGTTTACTAGTGTCTTCACAGTTTGGAAAATGAATCTTTCCTCCAGGTAGTCAATGGGTTCCTGTCATGACCTTCTTTGTACTGTTCTTCAGCTGCAGTGGTAGTAGGTCCTATTTGGATGTCCCTGAAATGAGCAGACCTTTGTCAGGTGTGGGGAATTCAGTACCTGCTCTGGATCTCTGACCTGTGCTTGCAAGATGAGTCATGGGAAGGATCCCTGGTAGGACAGAGGTGTCCATCACACACCCAGTGCCCTGCCACTGACACCTCTGCTGCTTTTCAGGCCACCCTAGGGACTGGATGCCATGGCACTGGTACTAACATCTAGCATCGTGAAAAGATGACCAGGATAATAATGTATCTTGTCCCAGGAGTCATTTGGGCATTGCTGCTAAATACTGTTAAGTTTCACAGCAGTTTTTTAAGTTCTGGCGTATTTGCAGCAGTCAGACACTTGGTGGATGATTATTTGGAGACTGGGATCCAGCTGATGCCCTTTTCACCAAGTGGGATGAATATAGAGAGTGGTGAGGCAATAAACTATCATTGTAACTGTGTGTGTGTGTGTGTGTGCGCACATGTGCCTCTGTGTGTGCATGTGTGCGTGGTGGGGGTGTGTGGATGCATATTTGTATAGAGCTGTTTCCACATGTATGCATCTGTATATTCCTGTATGAGTGGGTGTATGTGCTGATGTGCATGCATATGTATGCCTGTGCATGCACGCATATGTATGCAAATGGCTGTATATACACATGCATGTGTGCCTATATGCATGCGTACACGTGAATGACTTCAAATGTGCATATGTGTGCATATATGTGCATACATGTGTACAACTAAGTGTGCATACACATGCATAGAATCATAGAATCGTGTCTGGGCATGCTTACCTTTGTGTATATATATGGGTGTGCAAGAACAGGACAGGGAAAGGGAAAGGGAAAGGGAAAGGGAAAGGGAGAGGGAGAGGGAGAGGGAGAGGGAGAGGGAGAGGGAGAGGGAGAGGGAGAGGGTGACGGGATGGCGATGAGAAGAGGGAGAGGGAGAGCTTTTCTGGAAAGGGATGAAAAGTAAAGCTCCCCTTAGAGCTCTCGGGGTTCTCAGTCTGGGACTGCTCATTGTGGTGGAAGGCAATAGGATGTGACATATCCCTGATCAAAGCTCAAAGGAGGGACCGGCACAGAAGATCTGCCTCCAAGTCTGACACAGGCTCTGGGAGCAGCATTAATGGACCTTTAAGCAAAGCACGCAAAGACTGGTAGACTGCATGCAAAATGATGAAACAGAAGAACAAATGTAGCCATGAAACACTGAAGAGGCTTTTGCACCATCACTCACAGCATGGTGAGTGATGCCAACTCTCTTTGGCAGGCTGAGAAAATATGGACTGGAAAAGGAGACAATTCAGCTGGACTCCTGGGCTCAGAGGACAGTCATCAATGACATGACATCCAGCTGGTGGCTGGCAGTGCTGGGGTCATTCCTTAGGGGTTGATACATGGGCCCGTATGACTCAAAAACTTTACTGGTCACTTCTACTGTGATATGAACTCACCTAGAATTACAGATCATTCAAGTTGCAAGGGATCTCAGGAGATCTCTAGTTCAACAGCTGGCTCAAAGGAGCACCAGCTATGAGATCAGACCAGGTTACACCGGATTTTAAACCTCCAGCAGCTTTGTGGATGATGCTAAATTGGTGGGTGGTTGACAAGCTGGATGGCTGAACCTCAGTGCAGAAGGACCTTAAACTTCAAGACTGGTCCAAGCAAAACCTCATGAGGTTAATAGAGGAAGAGTCAACTGTTGTTATATTATCTGTCTGCCCTTAGCCTTCTCTTCGCTCATTTTGCACAAGGGTCAGGATTATCCCCTGCATTGCTACAGGTTGTGAGCAAACTGGCAGAGCAACAGTCCTGCTGCCAAATACCAGTAGTGATGGTGGATGTCAGGGTGAATATGAGCTGGCAGGCATTCTCACTGCAAATAAGACAAACTGCTTGCTAATTGTATGTGGAGGAGCATAGCCAGAAAGTAAAAAGAAGTTATTATCCCTTTGCTCAGTGCTGGGGAAGGCTGCATTCAGTTTTGAGCTCCTAATCCAGAAAGGATGTGAAGAAACTGGAGAGGGACCAGTCAAGGCAACAAAGATGGTCAAGGCCTGGGGCACATGATCTGCCAGGAGAGGTGAAGGGAGCAGGGTGGATTTATCAGAGAGGTGGAGAGAAGGCTTCACCTCTTCTACTGGGTGAAAGGAGACTGAACACTGTCTAAGAGTAGCCTATACATTTTTGAAGGGCCCTTACGAGGATGACAGAGCCAAACTCTTCTCACTGGTGCCAGACAATATAGCAAGGGTCAACAAACACAAACTGGAACTTAGGCATTAGGAAACACTGACTCTCCAGGAAGGTGATGCAGCCTGGGGCCAATTGCCAAGAGAGTCTTTATCCTTCAGTATTTGCAGTGTTCAGTTGTACGAAGCCCTGGTTATCCTGATATAGTCCTGGGAATTGTCCTTCTCGAGGGAAGGTTGGGCTGGAAGTTTCCAAGGGTCTCTTTCCACCAGCACTGTTGTGATTCCTATGGTTCAATTTCTTTGAAAGTCATTTTCCCATGGAGGTACACTCTTCTCCAGGACACCACTTTTTCACGGAGGGGAAGAAGTTATCTCAACACTCTTGCAGGGTTTCCCACACACACTCCATAGAAGGTCTCTGCCCCATCACAAATTCCAGCTAAGATCCTTGTTGCACAGACAGAATTTATCTTCAGTGGTGAGGGACCACCACTATCCTTGTCCTTACTATAAGCTTTTTCCATGACTTTGACCTTGGTCCCGGACTTCTCCAATTCTGCAGCACAGCAGCCCTCCCGTAAAAGACTCTGCCTGGATGACATCAGAACTGCAGTGAACAGAATTATGTCTGCAGAAAAAAAAAAAATGGAGGACGTATTGCTTCGAGTGGATT
Organism: Phaethon lepturus; assembly: GCF_000687285.1. Classification (NCBI taxonomy): domain Eukaryota; kingdom Metazoa; phylum Chordata; class Aves; order Phaethontiformes; family Phaethontidae; genus Phaethon; species Phaethon lepturus. Next base: position 18,594 of record NW_010562763.1, read on the forward strand.
TCATTGGGGGTGTGAATCTGGCTTGGGGAGAATGCTAAACTGCAGTATTTGTGATGTGGAGGCAATGAGCAAGGCAAGGTGCATGTGAAGGTCCGTGACAAGGACAGGCCCAAACACGTTGAATGTCCAAAATGGAAAGAAATGTATAAGGCCCTGAGCTACTTGTGGAGGATGTGGTGATGCATGGAGGCACAGACTTGAAGATTATATGAGTGGGAAGAGACCAAGAAGGGACTGATGAAAAGGCTTACAGACAAGCCGAGGGAGGTCTAACAAAATGCTACTTCTGTTTGCATGCTGATGGCATATATGACATGAAACATGCTGGCACAGAGTTAACCAATCAATCAGCCCTATTTGAACAAATTTGAACTAGCACAAAAAGTTTATTCCAGATCAGCACATTAAGTCACGAGGCTGTGGTATTTCTGCTGTAGCACTAAAACCCCTCAAGTTAGATTTAGCATATCACTGAACTGCAGTTTTAAATCACAGCTTCCCCATGTACTCTTTCCTTTCGGGGAAAAAACAAACATCAAAGGACTCTCTTAGGAGCTTCCCCTCCTACTCTTTCCATCTCATTTTTCAATTTGAGGAAATACATTGTATGCTAATTTCACGTCCCTTCTCTCAGTTTCTTCCATTTGGCTGATGCCTTTGGATACCGTTACAGTGCCAGTGAATATGCAAATACCATTTTGTTTGTCTTGCCTTGGGACAATGAAGTCTTTGAAATGTAGATGTGGGATCTTCAATTTGTCTTGCTGTCTAAGAACCTACTTTCTCTTTAACTCTTTGATACAATTCAGTAGAATGGCTTTTCTCTCGTCTTTCACTTTCATTGCCAACTAGCCACTCACTCTCATTTAGACTCTCATTTAGTGGAATATATTTTGTCTGGTCACCGTTTTTGTTTGCCAAACTACATTAAAAATTATGTATTTTTATAAATCATTCTCATTCAATGCCTTAGCAGCAAGACAACTGTCTATTTCTTCCCAGAATTGCATGAAGTGTGAACAGGATACCTAAACATAGCTGAGATGAACAGACTGTACAAAGCTCTCTTGGTTTAGACATGAGGACACAGGATTGTCAATTCTGAATCGAGTCCAAGATCCTTTTAGCTCCATGCTGTGTCCCTGATTGTGAGGAGCATGCTAAACTGCAGTATTAGAAGGTCAATGTTATTGTGATAGTAAAGCCTGCTGTGAAAGCAATGAGCCACATTTCTCCCCGTGGCCAGGAGAAATCTCTAAGGAAGGTGGACAGGAACAGGATGAGTAGGGAATGAAATCCAGACAATGAAGCACCAGGGCACTTACGTTGCAAGAGGTACCAGTGAATTTGTATTTGAGAAAGGACCAATAGAGAACCACGTGTCAGCAGAGGTCTACCTGTTCCTGGTGACAGGACTTCATTCCTCATGAAATACTCATTTAGAAGAACTGACAATCCCAGTGTTACGGATATACCCCATGGTGCACTCTGCACGATCCTTTCACACCATGAGTGGATACAGTCCTATTTGAACTAACACAGTGAGAGCTGGCTGGCTGCGCTGAGATTAAACTTCCTGTTGGCATATCAGAAGCTCCTACATCTTCCATGTGGTTGTTTCAAGAGAGGGCTATCCATCTGTGCTGGTCTGTCCACCCCTGAGACACCTCTCCTGATAAGGTACCTCAGTATGGTGGAAGTGCATGATGAGAAGCTAATCCAGCAGCTGCCACCTCAAGAACCAAACTAGTAGCCCATAGTGTCGTGATTCGCCCCTGACTGAACGCTTCAGTCTCATCAAAAGCCTGGCTGGTGACTCACAACCTCTGATGATCCAGGGCTGACATCAGCTTGCTCTGCTTCTACAAGTGCAGTGTGATGGTTGCTCAACTTGCTACAAACCATCTCCACTTTGCCCTTCTCCACAACCACCCTAACCACTGCAAATTAATTAATCTAGTTTTTAACATCAACTTTCACAGACAATTTCATCCTGCCTGCCCATGTCTGATCTTTTCACTAAGTCATCTATTTTTTCTCTTTACCGAAGACATTTCAGTTACTGCAGAGATGTCTTCCTCCATGAGCCCCTGAAAACTGCAATTTCCGGAGACCAGAAGAGCATCCTGGGGGAGTCTCCAGCCTGCTTGCTCTGCTCACATGTTCATCCCTGAGTATCTTTAGGTGGACTTTTAATCCAGGATAACTCTTACGGTCTTCTGTCTGCTTTGTTTACTCACAAGACATTGTGACAAGTACACATGCAGATTATTACTACTCCTTGGGAGAAAATTTGACTGCATCTCATCAGCCCATTCAGAGAGAATTATTGGATTAGGTTAGTTGGGTTTAGAAGAATGCCATAGATTGAATTCTCAGATGAGTTCTTCTAGCTGAACTTTCTTATAATATATTTTCCTGTGCAGCAAACCACATTTTTATTTCAAGTGTAATTTTCACCTGTGGGTTCAAATGTTCTAAAGGCATCTCTTTTTTTTTGCTTCTCTTTATATGGTGCAATATTTGAAGAAGCTGGGGGGAACTCAAAACATGGGCCAAGAAGAATTGCAAAAAATACATAGATAAAGATCCACAGGACGTATTTACTAGTATGGCTTGGCTGCCAGAACTGAAGTTCACCCACAAAATTATTTCCTACATCCCAGGTGTAACAAATCAGGAAAGGAGGGCAAGAGACCAGCATGGCTGAGTGGAGACCTGAGGGGCAAACTAAACCACAAGAAGGAACTGCACAGGCAGCAGAAGCAGGGACAGGTATCCTGGGATGAGTACAGGGATGCTGCCTGGTTGTGTAGGGATGAGGATTAGGAGAAACAAGGTGCAGCTGGAGCTGAACTTGGCAAGGGACACAAAGAATAATAAGAAGGGCTTCTACAGGTATGTCAGCCAGAAAAGGAAGGTCAAAGAAAGCATAACCCGCTTGATAAGCAAGACTGGCAAACGGGTAACAATGAATGAGGAGAAGGCTGAGGTACTCAACGACTTCTTTGCCTCACTCTTCACTGGCAGTCTCTCTTCCCACACCTCTCAAAGGGGTGGTCTGCAAGACAGGGACTGGAGGAGGCAAGTCCTGCCCCCTGTAAGAGAAGATCAGATTCAAGACCACCTGAGAAACCTGAACATGCACAAGCCTATGGGACCTGACAAGATGCATCCCAGAGTCCTGAGGGAATGGGCTGATGTAGTTGCCAAGCCACTCTCCATGATATTGGAAAAGTCCTGGCAGTCAGGTGAGGTCCCTGGAGACTGGAAAAAAGGAAACATTGCACACATTTTTTAAAAAGGGTATCAAGGAGGACCCTGAGAACTACCGACCTGTCAGCCTCACCTCTGTGCCTGGGAAGATCATGGAACAGATCCTCCTAGAACCTATGAACCTATAGAGCTTGCCAAAGTAACGCCTATCTACAAAAAGGGCCAGAAGGAGGACCCGGAAAACTACAGGCCTGTCAGCCTGACCTCGATACCAGGGAAGATCATGGAGTGGTTCATCTTACCGGCGCTCACAAGGCATGTGCAGGACAACCAGAGCATCAGGTTCAGCCAGCATGGGATCATGAAAGGCAGGTCCTGCTTGACCAACCTGATCTCCTTCTATGACCAGGTGATCCACCTAGTGGATGAGGGAAAGGCTGTGGATGTTGTCTCCCTGGACTTTAGTAAAGCTTTTGACAGCGTCTCCCACAGCATTCTCCTGGAGAAACTGGCAGCTCGTGGCTTAGGTAGCTTTACTCTTCGCTGGGTAAAGAACTGGCTGGATGGCCAAGCCCAGAGAGTTGTGGTGAATCGCTTTAAATCCAGTTGGCGGCCGGCCACAAGCGGTGTTCCCCAGGGCTCGGTTTTGGGACTGGTCTTGTTTAATGTCTTTAATGATGACCTGGATAAGGGAATTGAGTGCTCCCTCAGTA
>NW_010562764.1:0-5642 GCF_000687285.1 Phaethon lepturus
TATATAATTAGATCTATAAAGGGTAATTCGCAGACTGGAAGGAGAAATAATAAAGATTTATTCAAAATCATAGTTTTGTAACCAAATAAGAATGAACTGATATTCAGTCATTTTAATGTTATTTATTTAGCTAGCTGTTTAACAAAAACACCTAAATCTTTAAAGTCCCATGCAAAGTCCCTCTGAGCCTTGAACTTCCAGATCAAATCCTCAAGTTCTTTTTCTAAGTAACAAATAGAAAGGTATTACAAAAATCTGCAATGCAGAGCAATGTCTGCTTTAGGTGAAAACTGCTCTATTGCATATTGTCATGACTTGGCATAGAAGAATGTCCTCTTCCTACTCTCCAAGTCTTCCAAACTGTTCTTCAAGCAAAACTGTTTTTAAACTGAAGTGCTGGCCTGAACTAACTTTTTAATTAGTGAGATCACTCCAAAGCAACCCAAAACCTTAGCACATTAGGAAAAATATTACTTTGCTTCGTTACGTAGGCTGTTTGAAACTGCACTATCATGATGAGGGTGTTTTCAAGAGGAGCTGGAATTAACATTTTGAAACAAATGATGATCCTTAAAATCTTAAAGAGTACTAAATACATTTCACAGTAGGTAATCTCAACATCATAAAACTTCTTATGGAGTAAAATACCAACCAACATGAGTAGGAAGATCAGAGTACATACATTTCACTTAGAATTTATAAGATAAAAACAAAGTATCTTAAAAGGAGACCAACAAGAATTTTAGGCAATGTCCAAAATATTACTCATGGAAGTTTCTTACAGTTTGCACATTCTCACTGAGACTTACCAAGGTATAGTATTGCCAATATCTCAGACTGAAGCCTTTTCTCATGCATGAATAAATGTTGGCTCAAGAGACGGATTCTGGAACTAACATTTTTGTTTGAGGAGAACAGGGTCTGGAAAGATCTAGATATACTCTCTCAAATATATGTAAAAATAACATTATATGTCACCACATAGCTCATTGTAAAAATGTGTAGGGGTTTGCCTCTAAAGAGATTTACACTTCAAGGACCCTATTTGTGAAAAGTCAGAAGGAGAAAAGGAAATAGCATAAAATCAACGTGACTTACTGGTTCTGTTCATAAAATATCAGCTCTGCTTGAAGGAGTATGGAGTAATGAAGTGCAAAGAATGGGATAGAATCCTCATGATGGCTGAAATGAAAAGAGAGGATATGACTTAGTAGTAATTATAACTAAAACCTGCTTTCAATAGTTTATCTTAATGTGCTTTCATAAAGAGTTAAATATCATTATTTACATTTTAAAGGCAGAACTCAGTCAACAGCAGAATGAGAAGTGAAACTCAAGTTTTCTGGATCAGACACTACAAAATCTTGCAAGACAGTTTATCATGAAATAAACAGTGTATGGTAAACTCTACAATCCTCCTTTGGGTGAATCTTCACTCAAGATAGTTCATCCAAGTTCACTCACACAAACCTTCATCAGTCAAAACTTTGCCTCAGCAGTTGTCTTGGTTCACAATCAAGAGGTGTTTTGGTGAAATCAAGAGACAAAAATCCATCTTTGATAAGAGGGCTTGGATATTGCTTAAATCATAGCTCCCCATCTTTGAAGTGAATACATCTATCATCTCAATATCAGCACATTACTAACAGAAGCTTCTGCAGTGAAAACATGCAAGTGTTTAACAGTTCACAGACTGTTTCACATCTGTTTGGGACAATAAGAACAGAGACTCCTGTACAGTTACGTCAGTTTACACCTCATGAAAAATCTCCATGTAAGACTAACTGAAACTACATTTTTGTACACTATGCCATTGACATTAATCATATTTATCTAATACTGAATGCAATTGCATGATGGCAGATTTGGCTAAAGGAGATATGCATAAAGCTGTTTGATTTTGTTGGTGTCTGAACTAACAATATCTACAGTTTTCTTGGCAGACACATAAAGAGCTTAATTAGTTCGCCTTTGCAGGGAAGTATTCTGTATGCAGCATGAGAAATGGGGTTTGTGGTCAGCTTAGATCAACTTCAGACTGTAGACCAAAACAAACTCAGAAAAGAAATGTGGTTCTATTTTGCACTTAGTTTACATTTCCCAGTCCAGATGACTTATGACACAGTGAGTTCATGATTTCACTGGTAAGTGTAATATATTACTGCCATCTAGTGCTATGCAGTAGACTCAGCTTCTGTCATACATCTGAAATATAATATTTTAATATGACATGTGGGAGCAGTATATGAAAAGATTACATTTCCTATCAGTCGATCTATGAAGCTTAGGATACAGTTGAGTGACATGGTGACTTTTGGTCTGGCCCTGTGATCTGTCCTCTCTTTATATGTTGTAAAATAAGATCGTAATAATGAAAAAGCTCCAAAATCAGACAAGAGGCATGGTAGAAACTATGATGAAAAAGTGAAGACTATTATGTTCAGAGACAACATCAGAAGAGTGGAGCTGCTCAGTGAGCCAATAATCCCCAGCCAGGATAGGGCTGTCTCTCCCTCTGCTAAATAAAAAACCCAGAACTCTCAGGTGCACTACAGATGGTTTCCCATCAAGGTTTTCATAAGATCATATGGTAAAAATTTGTCAACATTCAAGACTATGGCAATTTCTTGGTCAAAATTTAGACCTTTGACTCATAAGGAAAAGAATATAATTAAAGTTTTGCTGTTTGCTTTATGAGACCAACTTCTGGATGCTGATAACTCACTTGGTTGGAAATGATGCTGAACCACAAGAAAAGGCTGCCAAAGGAAAAACATATTTTAACTGTATGGAGTCTGGACACTGCTAGATAGTATGTGACTAAAATAACTTTAGCTGTCAGCACTGAAGATCTCATGTTTATTAACAACTATAATTGTAACTGGCGCAGTAGTAGGAAAGTTGAAATAAAAAAAAACCATGTGTGCGGAAATAGTTCAAAACTTGCTCCAAAACTTATCAGAGTCCATGAGACTCTTGATTTGAATTTTGGGCCAGCACTTGAAAATGTGTAAAGAGACTTAAAATATGGCTTATAACTAGCATGAACAATGCAAAGTTAAAATATTTGCAGGAAAAGACTCATGCAAAAGTCTTATCATTATTTCTCTCATTTAAAACTCATGACTATTTCTCCAAATTTTCCTGCTGCCCAGGAAACAGCAAGGTTAGGATAATTAGTCACAAAGTTTGGACAGTATTGGAAAAAGTCCCTCAATTATACTCTTCCTTTTTATAGTATATTTCACAGCATGTTGATAAACTGCATGTAAGTGGTATAAGCTTAATTCAATACCCACTGAAGTCTTTAAAAGTCTTCTATTTACTTCAGTAGTCATGTGGTTAAATGAGGTAAGCCCTAAAGGTAAAATTGTAAGTTTAAATTGAAATCTAAAGTTTTTAAAGGATTCAAAGATTGTTTTTTTCAAACATGGCTCAGAGTAAAAATGAAGCAAATGACATTCTCAGCCCTTTATTTTGGATCAAACCTGTAAGTCCTTAGTTATACTTTCCTTTTTACTGAAGCAACTGTTCACGGTTTTACCCACTGAGATTAAGTAATTGAATAAATTCTATAGCATATCAAAACAGGGTATTGCAAAATTGCTTTATTTTATTGACAAATGATGAAATTTCACACCAGCTGCTGCCAAGTGCAGTCATTCATATTTTTATAAGAAGTTTGTGGCAACCTCTTAATATTATCATTTTTACATAATTTAGGTAGCTGTCTTCATTTCTCCATTTGGTGAAAGTATATTATAAGAAGTAATTATTTTCCAGTTAACAGAGTTACATAGCTTGCAACTAAAGTAGGAGTAATACTTCAAAGTAATTTCGAGGAGGGCAACATAGAAAAGCAGCGCATTGTGATTTTTTTGTGATAGTTCAAAGAGAATCCTTTTCTATTTCTAGCCAATGTGCAATTTCTTGCAATGTGCAAGAACCCTACAATAACATCTAGTGAAATATATTTCAGTCCAGCTTCATCCTATGGTGAATGGAAGGCTAAAAATTGTAAGATCCAAGTCAAATTTGTAACATTTGTTTCTTGAATTTAATAAAAATACCAAATAGTGCTGGTGAGATCTGCAACAGCCCCCTGGTGTTATAAGAAGCAGATTACACATCAAATCTTCATTTCCTTTTGCTCTGCATTGGACAAACTTTTTATAACCTTTATAAAACAACAAAACCAGTTGAATTTTGTCATTTTGCACTGTTGACTGTAAGAACAACCCAGAATCAACCCCAAAGTTCTACGCTTCGTAAAAATGGAAATGTGCCTACTGTTTGGGACATCCTTTGGTCTTTTTCCTACCCAAAAGCCAAAGCTGTTGGCTTTACCATTCAGCCTGCAAGTCATCCTCACTGCTACAGTGATTCCAGGAGCTAGTCATTACCTTTCCATTTTATCACATGGGATATAGCAGTGATGTATCTATAAATGATCTTCTTGAGCAAAGGCCTGCAAGCTTGGTCACTTCCTCCCTTTTCTGGTCCCTCTCCCATCTTTATGTATATCCAAGTCATCGTTCAGGCTCTTCTGAGACAGTGCTTTCCACTTTCTAGGATCAGTATCAGTTCACATCTTCTAGCATCAGCCCAAGATGGATGACCAATAACGTAGGCTAGGAATGAGCTTTTTATTACTGGAATTCCTGGTGCAGTGCAAACCCACAGAGTCAGTAACTCAAACCAGGCATACAAATCTCCTGGCTTGGCAAATAATACATCTCCCCTCAGGCTACCTAAGAGTGAAAAAAACATCTAAAAACCTGCCCATCAGCTAGTTATTTTCTTTGCAATGTACATAATCCAAAAACAATGGCAAACGTAGTTATTTCGCACTGAAGAGAAGCTATTTGCTTTTCTAAGTTACAATCAAAACAGGCTTGATATGCATTAATAGAGGAGTATTGCTTTCAAGTCAAACAATTTCCTATTGTTGCAACCACAGCAACGGAATAAGAAACCAAGTAACAGAAGTAGCAATCCTGGGAGCTGTTAATGATGGCTCTGGAACTGCTTTTGTCCTGTGACCTTAATGATACATGTGATACAAAAAGAGAGGCTGCTGAAGCATGTAAGAAACAGCCCTCTTCACAAATCAGACTTAGTTAAAATCAGCTTCTAGAAGAGACTGAGGCAGACAACTTCACAAGATTAAAGGAAAGGCCATTCCCTCAAGGAAACAGAAAACAAATCTTCAATTTCTGAATAAACAAACAGCACTACTATACTGATCCATGGGACCTTCTCCTATGTCCTCTTTGCAAAGACCAACATCTTTCTCCTACAATGCGAATGATGTCATGTAAACAAGGCAACACTATAACTGGAAAAGCTCATCCAAAAGAACAACATCGGCAGAAATGGATTAAGTTTGAGAAGACAATTTAGCAAGGACTTAACTACAAAAATGAAATTGCTGTTCTAAAGTACGAAAAACAGCCAGAAAGATCATAATTAGTGAATCTAAGGTCAGTAAGTCCTACCCACTAAACATGCAAATATGTCCCTCTCTGAGCCTGAAAAAAATGGGGCACATTACGACGGTAGGATGGCTTTCCTTCAGATTATATCAAAATGATAGATGGGAACGATTTGTGGCATGGGAAAGTTTACTCTTGTCACAAGGG
>NW_010562764.1:5673-11775 GCF_000687285.1 Phaethon lepturus
GCCTTGGATTGTCTCAGGGGTAAAAGTTTTCCTGATTGAGATTTTTTATAGACAATTAGTTTTTATGGTAGGGGTTTTATTATTTTCTTTTTCTCTTGAAAATTCCATCCGTTCTTTGTTATTCATTTCAGATGTTCCATGTGAATGAAGCATATCAAGGTGTCCTTTGTAGAAAAAATCCAGCAGCAACTCAGTAAACTCACCATCATTGTAAGTAAATTCAACAGTCAGAAAATTACTAACATTTGTCAAAAAGGTTTTGTCTTTTCCCTGCTAATGAGCTAAATGCGTTGGAATAAATGGCATACTTTAAAGTGAATCATCCACATCACAGAATGTATATATGTATTATGTATGGTGTAACAAATTTCTCTCCAACCAGATCAAAACAATTGTGAGCAGTCTGCATATTTAAAATATTTCCTGAGTTGTATCTGCCAGGAAGGATGCTTTGCATGGGAAACTGATTGCTACTTAGTTTTTATTGCACTTGCAGAACTGGCTTTTTCACAGCAGCTGATTAACATTATTATATTTTACCGGGATTAGTATACCACACTGTTTTCTATACTATTAACAGTTCTATTATATTCAGCATGATTATAATATGAGTTTCCATTCTCTGGAGTTTTTTATTCTTCTAGATCTCTCATCAGTGATTCTAAGGGAAATAACACCTTCCTTATTTGATTAAAATATCCCATGTTCATGCTTTCATTGATAGAGAAAGATGTTTTAAATCAACCTTTAAAACCATATCAATCTAAGAATGTCTGTATTTATGAAATCCTAAGCCACTTTAGGGTGACTTAAAATTCAGATACAAAAAGATACAACCACATGCCATTACAATTTCAGGATATATGGTTAGAGGGCTATACTGATAGGTTATGTCTTTGCCCATCTTCCAAACTTTTCTTCAGATCATGCTGACTCTCCACTGAACCTCTGATACTCTCCTCATAGAAAAACTGTAGGAGGTAAACCAGTATACCATATCACACAACATGCTTTATATCTCCAGCTTTACATCTCAAATATATATTGTCTCATGTCCATTTTATGAATACAGAGGCTTCTAAAGGTAAAATACGTCCAGGCTGCCAGAAGGCATAAGAGATAACTCTCGGTGTTTTCTGTATGCAGATCATATGGATGCATCTTCTGTTACAGTGGTAGTGTGCAAGTATTCATTTTCATGTTGTTTCTCAGCCAACTCTACAAAAGGAAGATGAAATGATGACATACTCAGTGGTCACAGAAAAGCTGTTCAGTTGTCTTAGAATCTGTGCTGGGTATAAGAGTAGAGCTTTGTTTGGGTTTTTTACGCCTATGAACGTTGCTTTTACACAAAAAAAAACCCAAACATACCTTTATGAGTGACTTGGTCTTTATGTTATTTTATTTCTCTATGACATGCAGTAACATATAAAAACCAACACAGAAAAAAAGTGAATTGTCCCTCTCTCCCTCCCTTGCTATTTTTAATAATTTGTATGGACCTCTGGCCTCCATACAATAACAGATGCAGAGAGCCATAAAACTGAACTGTTCAGAACTGAGATTCTAAAATAACATCCTGATGAGTACTGAAGCAGCTAGAGTGATTTAAAAAAACCCACAAAACAAAACAATAAAAAACAAAATAAAAAAACCCAAACCAAAACAAAACCCCAACATTATAGTCTTTGAGTCAATCCCACAGCTGGTGTAAATCAGCACTACCTCCTCTGACTCCCCTGTAATTCTGACAATATCAGCCACCTGAGACTGGTCCTCTTCATGCACTGATGTGGAGTATATCATGTTTAAACACACACACAAAAAAAAAAGGCAATTCTCATTTTGACTGCCTTTCTCCATTTTTAACAGGAAGGAATGGACTGTTTCCTTACTTTTAAGTAAGGTATTTTCCTTCAATCCCCTCTTATTGTGGAAAAAAAAGGAATTGTAAAGATAGGTTTCATTGCCATCCTTCTGTTTTTATTGAAAGATAATTTTCTTTTTCAATGAAAATAGGAAAATATAATTGAAGATTGAATTCTCTCCAGAGAAAATATAATTAGAAAGCAGTTTCTTCAATGAGGAGTGATTCAATAAATGACATTCATCCATTTGAAGGTATAGGATCTTTTAGTACAATTAGAATAGGCTCATTTTACAGCTGAGTACCTTGTGTCTCTGCCCTCCCACATTCAGATATTGTCTTTCAACATGCTGTACAACAGCTGCCTAGAAGACGCTGAGGGAAAATTTGAGATATTGCATGTATCAGTCTTTCCCTTTTGAACCATTTCTGTATCTTGGAAAGAAAGTGCTTTAGATAAGTAAAACTGATTTATGAATCTAAGGTCCAATCCTTGCTTAAGCAATTAATATTCTTCCCACTTCACATTCCATTCAGATTTGAATTGTTGGATAATATCTTGCTTCACATTCTAAATAATGAAGTATATGGTTTCTTGTAGAGAAATGCTTTTGTATTTTCTTCCAGAAAATACGGGAAGTATGCGTTTGGTCTTTTTATATTGCATGTGAAATGTCCCTTTGATATCTTTTACATTGCACAATACCACACAAGTGCAAATTCTTTTTGTATAATTGCAGTAATTGTCAGGAACCGCAGACTTTGCAATAAACTGTGGAGGTGGAAGAAATCTGTTCTGGCAGGGAAGATTTATTCTGAATTTGCCCCAGAGAAAAAGGAAGGACCTGCATGCTTAACATTAAAGAAATTATTACAGTGATTATGGATTTCTTGGTTATAGAACTCACAGAACAAAAGTGCATTTAAGAAGAATTTAATGTCTGTGTATTTTTTCCTGTATCTGCCTGTTCAATTTACTGTATTTAAGGTGTTTTTAAATGATAAAGTTTGTGTAATGCAAGGGATGGGAAACAGTGAACTGGTACAAATCAGAACACTTCTACTATTTTAAATGGACCAAGAAAGATTTATTTCAGCTGAAAGGCTGATTAATGAATTCTAACCTGTTCCAGATGTAGATATTCCATCCAATTCTTTTTAATATTTTGCCTGTCTAAAGAGCTTTTCAAAACAAAGGGATCATCAATCAAAACAAAATGACCATCAATTTCTTTATTAAAAATTAGAAATATCTTCTCTGATGCAGTTTGGCTTGATAAGAGTCTGACGTTTCCACATGTAAAACGTACATAATAAAAGAATTTTTGATGGTATTATCTCTATCCCAGAGAACAATAGTATTATACTTGATAAAGGCTCAGAATGTGTTTAGTGCTGCCTAAAGAAGTGAAAAATTAGCAAGCATATTTTTCAAATTCCAACTCTATGGCAACAGAGGAAGTAGGTGATTGTAATAAAGCAGTACTTCTCTTACAACAGAAACTCAACACCAGTCTAGGTCTTACTGATGCTTTAGAGTGGTATGCCTTGCTACTTCATTGCTTACTTTTCTTCTGTTAACTGTATGTGAAATAGTACACACGACTTTCATGGCAGTAATTCCATTTCATGATGTCCTTGTAAGACAAACAGGACAATATTCATCAGGGACATCATTCTTGGCATCGGGGGGGGATTATGCTTTGTACATTTACAAGAACTTTTTTTTTCCCTACCCTATGACTACCTGCAACAGTTGGACCCTCTTAGTCCATCTGATTTTTCATTACATCTTTATTATTTTCTATCCATGGGACTGAACAGAAATGGCTGCCAGGGGATTTTAATCTGTTCTAGTGAAACTTACACTTTTCAAATAGTATACAGCTACATGAGCAGGAGTTCAAAGAATCCACTTGTCCCATACATACAATAAAGATTGTTATGTTTTGTTTTCCATTTTAAAACCAGAACTCAAGGTTCTTTTGATATTCAGTATCAAGAAGTCTTCTACACCGAAAGATTAAATCTCCAGAACTTCACCAAGGCTGCAAACAGCTAATGTAGTCCTGGCTGGTAAGGGGGTTGACAACTAACACATGAGGGCACTACAACTAAGGATACCAGAGTTTCAGTTCCCTTTTCCCATGTGACTTCAGACAAATACCTTAAGATTTTGATTCCTCATCTGTGAAATGAAAATAATCTCTTGTTCCCTCAGATGGGAGTCACTCTATGAGCCAGTGAGCTTATTGCCCATTTGAGCAATATGAAGCACTAAATAACTAGCTGTGCCACAAGAAGATGAGTTTGTCCGTGTCACAAGTAGCCTGGAAGCTACTCAGTTCTTCTTCGTTAATAATAATAGTGGTTCACTGTTTCAGAAATCTGAAGTGTATTCAGATCTTCTCTCTGCGCCATGAAATTTCAAGGTTAGGTCTGGCACAAAAAAAAGGCTGATGATACAATGCACTAAGAGATTGCAGGAGCCCCAGATGGTGGACATTTATCAGAGTTCACCAGTGAAAGGCTTTTTTTGTATGCAGTACATTTGAGCAAGTAGGAAAAACTAATAGCATTGACTTCAGGAGGCCAGACAGTCTGTAGACAAGCACTGTGCAGATCTCCAGACCGCCCTGCGAAGGCTTCTCAGTTCTTGCCCTCAACACTCCTATTATTCCCTTGCAATTGCTGCCAGTTGGCTTGGTAACCATGGGCATATTTGAACAGCTGAATTCTTCCCTCAGTTACACTTGGCACCGCTATGGACTTCAGGGGAGCTACAGGGTGTAACTGAGGGCAGAACTTGGCTCCCAGCATCTACTACAAACCAGGTCAAGGTCACCAAATGCATTTTTATCCTTAATATTTTAATCCATACCATTAGCAAAAGGAACCTAAAGCATTAACAACTGTATCACCTTGCCTGAGAAAGCCTGGCTCCTTCATCTGTGCATAATTTATGTTGTGCATGAAGCTTTGTCAGCGTGCCTGTGAGTGTGGAAAGGAACGCATTTCTTATACCTGAAGTGCAGACTCGGTGCCACTCACGCTGCAGTCTGCCCACCTATCACACGGAGTTAAGCCAGCTTCCGGACCTGTACTTGAAACGGTGCTTTGTTTTAACCACATATTTTTATTTCATGAAACAGAGCTAAGTATCCTGAAACTAAAGGAGTATTTTTTCATGCTGCAGTAATTTGTGAAATAATGAGACATTTTGGTCTGTTAACTCCTCTTAAGTCTCACCACAATGTTATGCTTTGAATTCATTTGTGGTTGCAAAATATTTACTTTTCTCTTTAGCAGATTATATGAAGCTGTGTATTTTGTCTTGGAAGATATATACATATATTTATATATACATTTAATCTTAGTAGGAGCTGTTAGTAAAGTTACCTTTGTGCTCTGATCTGGTTTTGGATCCTCTTTGAAAATATTTGCCAGGATATTGTGGATTTATTTGCGGATGCTATCTTTTATAAAAAAAAAAATTTAGGACATCATAATAATGTTTTTTTCGCTATGCAGGTCATATGCACACAAAGAAGTCTTCACTTGTATGGGGAATATATTCCCCAAACAATTATTTAGTGATATTAAACCTTCCCTCATGAGAAATTATTAATACAAGGTGGTATTTCTAAAACTGCTAGAGGGAGTTAGAATCTTAAGCCTTCTAAAAAGTGAGCTTTTACTAGGACAAACTCCACAGTAAAGGAGACAGTACTGTCTACTTAGGATTTAAATGGCAGGATACCTGGGCTTACTTTCCTTCCCTTTCTACCAACATACACTAGGTTCAATCATGAAAAACCTGATCATCACTCATTTATCAACTGAGCTGCTATCCAAGCAAAATTCAGGTAGTGAAGATCCAATCCAAAACCAAACAGCTACAGTGTTCAGGAGACTTACGAGTCTACATTTGAGACACCTGTAGTTATAGTGCTGCTTATATGACTGTGAAGTAAATTAACAATTTAATTTAATGCTTGTAAGAGGTTATGATATCCTTTGAAAACATCAGATGTGTATCTAGTCTTACTTCTCTCCCCCCACTCTTACAGAGAGAATTCAAATAATGACTTCCTCATTGTGTGGGAATGTCCCTTTGCCAAGTTTTTTCTTGGTAATTAGAGCCCATCTCAGACAGTACCTTTTTCTCTTCATTCCCTATCAGCTTAATGCCTTGATGCTGTCATTCTCTTGGAGACTTCCCTCTTTTCCCTACC
>NW_010562764.1:11806-24321 GCF_000687285.1 Phaethon lepturus
GCTGAGTCTTGTAGGGATAAGTTTGGCATCAAGGGATAGAGGAACCTGCAAAGGAATTTACTGCACATGAAGACACTAACACTGCATCATTCCTGCAAGCTAAAGGAGCTGTTAGTGACTTTTTTTTTGTCATTCCTGTGGCTCTTACTGAAGTCTGCACAGATTCTCAGCACTTTTAAAGCTGTATAGCACCTGAATCTGGCAGAGATTTCAAGAATTGTATCACCAGGGCAAAACACAAAGACAATAAAATCCCTCTACTTTTATTCAGCATCTCCTTTTCCTAAACACAAGTATTTGCATTCTCTCTGTTGTCCGAGGGATTCTAGAGGAGGAAAGCCATGTTCTGTTGAGCCTTCCACAGAATTCTCATATCTTTTTCACAAGTAGCTTGTCCCATAATAATGGTATTTTACTTGGTTATACTGAAATGCAGTTTTAATGTTCCCACCATACTGAGTGTTGCAGACTCCTGCCAGTGATTTTAATTTTGCATGAGTTGTCAGTCTGTATTGATCTGCTATTCCTGCCAATTAGCTCACATTTTCTTTATGTCTGACCTGAAACTCTACACTTGAGAAAAGTAGATTTTCAGAAGTCTTTAGGCACCTAAAGAAAGGTACCTTGTTGCCTTAAAAAGGGACTTAAAGAAATAAGGTAGCTAATACCTTTTGACTTCCTGTGACTGACACAATGGAAAAGTGCTTAAAATATTTAACAACTTCTAACAGTTTAATTATCTCCTTGCATGTGTTGTAAAGTCCCTAAAAACACTTTTGAAGATAAAAACCTTTGCTTTTAATTTGTGTATTGTTTCCTAATGTGGAAGGACCCAGAAATGAACATAAATTATATACACATTAAAGTCTCTTTGTGTTGGAGAAACAGGATAAAGGAGTGGTTAGTTGTACTAGTGGACCTGTGCTGTCTTTTAACCACATTTCCAGCTACATACAATCTGCACCTGGGAAACTTTATGCTAAATATCTATATTAAGTATAAGATTCCTAAAATGATATTAAAGCAACTCAAACTGGGCCAAAACTCCACTTTTTTTTTTCCAGAACTTAGAGATAACATAAATCCCTGACCTTTGTTTTCATTCTTATATGGAATTAAAGCAATTTGGGGGAAGGGAAGAGGGAGAGGGAGGAGTGAAGGGGAATTTCTAATTTTTCCACAAGACAAATCTTGGAAAAAGATAAACTGTTAGGAAACAACAGATGCATATGGCTTCCAAATGTCTCAGGGTTTTTTGAGCTTGTGAAGAAAATGATGTGTTTTGTTGTTGTTTTGCTATGTAGCGCTGACCAACCCCTTTCCCCTAGTAGAGTCCTGGGGTTTCTGAGGCTTAGGTTACATAGGAGCCACAAAAGCTCGATTCAGTGAGACAGTCTGACACTGGCCTCGCACCTCTGGTCAACAAAATTCAGTTTTGCTGAGAAACCTCAAGCCGTTCCTTCTAAACCAAGCATTAAAAGCTACACTAAAGAATTTCAAAACAAGTACCGAAGTGATATTACAATCATCACATGTATTTTAATCAAACACTTTTGTGTCTAGCCGGATGTGAAATCTACATAGTAATACATATCTAGTGAAAACATGATACACGTCCAAAAAATTCTGGGCTAAGTGAATTGAAACACTACATATTCATCCTCACTTTCAAAGAGCTTAGCCAAGGCTTTACTTATTCCAGTGATAATTTTCCTGGATGCACAGAGGAACAGCAGATGCCTATAAAGCTTTTATCATACTCATGGTTTGTCACTGTACTCCAGAGGGCAGTGTGGTAATACCTATGAGATTTGTCTACCAAGTCATGCAAGAATCCTCCAAATTTTCATATTAAAAATAAACATTAAATTATTTACTAATATTTTTACACAGAGAAACCATCAAATATATGAAAGCAACATCTGAGGAAATGCTGTTCAGATTTCCTAGGTACATATCAAAACAATTTATAAGGAGATGAGGTTTAAATTTAAAATATCAGTCTTCCTATACAATATTTTATTTTTATAAAAGGATTTTACAGTCTTAAACTAAATTCAAACAGAAAACAAAATAAAAATAGCTTTAATTTCTTTTAAAAATGTTTCTTTTCTGATTATTTTCCTGCTCAGCCTTAATTTTGGATGAGAAAAATGTTAATATCTTAACTGCAAGTAAAACATATCCTGTATTAAGTGCTTTCTTCAAAGTCAAAGATATGTAGGAAAGTGCTGCTGATAGTAACTTTCATAATTGGTAATTTATAAGTTAGAGAATTAAAAAAAAATCAAACTTGTAAATAATTTACTTCAGAAAACATTAGCTGTTTGTGCTTCAAGCTCTTGGTGTTTCTAGGTATTGCAGCCTAAGAAATTACTTACTTTGTTACTGTGATTTATATTTAAGACAGCTCTTAATGAAAATCACAGCTCTTCACAGAAAAAAAAAAAAAAAGCATCCAAAATGTGCGCCCAAAGATTTGAATCAAGTTTCCACCATTACTTTTCTCCAAAGTATTTTCTCCAAATAACCATTCTTGGTTATTAGAGCAGTGCAAATCTGAATAGCAGAAAACTGACTGGACAAATTAGGTTATCCAAACTTCTCAATAAGGAAACTATTTACCAAAATATATTGAGCAATGTGCATAAACACAAAAACCTTAAATCTTTGGTGCAAGAAGCTTATTCCAGAGAACAGAGGGAGAAAGGAAATACCGTTTTTATTTTATAACACTTTAAAATTTGACAGATTAAGTAACATGGCCAGAATCAGTTTGCAACTCTTCGGCCAATAGCTACCCCTTATCTTCTCGACCTCAGTGCTACATCTTAACACAAGACTATGCACTCAACTACCTCCTTTGTGCAAACACATAAATTTAATCCTCAGATAAGGACAGAACCCCAAGAAATTAAACCAATGGATTCATAAGGAACCATGCAAGACTAACCTCCCATTCTACATGACTTTAATAAAGACACTATTTTGTATTCTCTGTGCCACCACATGTTTACAAGCCAAGCTATTTTTCTCTCAATACACAATTTGGCTCCATAAATAATAACTTAAATTTCTGAAGCTCTGATTTAGCTGTTTTAAATTCTCTTGACTAGAAGCAGCAATGTATATTATAACTACCCACCTATAGTGAACAAACTGTGGAAGTAAGAATTCCTTCCAGCTTTCTCCAAAATTAAAGCAGAAATTCATTTTGCTTAGGTACTTCTCTGTCTTTCAAGGTGATGAGGACTCCTGAGAGATCAGTTGCAATGACCAAGAATGTAGTTGATTCTTATTAATCTGGGGATTGGAGATACGTGCATGTAATTTCCTGCCCATATTTAGTGACTGTGGGTTTCTCCAGGTCTTAGTATGGACTGTCCTAATTTGCAACTCCTGCTTCAAAAGCCCCGGTGGAGTGGTTAAAACAGTGCAATAATTCACTTGTCCTCCCCTTGTACCAACTTCTGTTTTTTTGTTTCCTGTAACTCTTTTAACTGTACCTTTACCAGTCATCATTTTTCCCCCTCTTCCTCTATCCCTGCCATACACACCGAATGAGTAACAGCAACTGGCTGGACCCAGGACTTTACTTCGTTCAGTCCCTACACCAGCAGCCTTATTATTTCACTTCCCTGAGCAACACTAGATAGGACTTTCTGCACAGCTTTCACGATTGCCTAAAGGTGATGTGAGCTATGGCTTAAGGCAATTCCCAAAGGTCTGAAGTCACAGGGTTGATTACAATATTTGACTAGATTACATTATTGGGGTAAAATTTATCCTCTTTATCATAGTCCTTAGTATGTTAATCTGGCAAGTAGCCAGGCCTCAATTAAAAGTATGCATATGTATACATATAAGTATGTATGTGCCAGAATGCTTAGCAACTGAGAATCAATAGCCACTCTCACAGTAACAGTAGAAAACTATTCCTCAAGGATATTATTATATAAAATAACAATAGGATCCCATTCCAATAGCTTTAATAAAATGACTACAGTATAGGGCATTGTTTAATCAGGATTGGCCATAAAATTCTGAAATTAAGCCCTAACCTGTATGTAGTAGAAGGTTTCATATAAATAATGTCAGCAAGACAAATGGGAATCCTTATATATTGCAACCATTAAAAAGCTTATGGAGTGTTGCTTTGCTTATTATGGATTTTATCAGGGTTTTGTTGAGTGAAGTAGCAATTAAACTAAATATGCTGTCCCAGAAATCATTTATGACTCTTCTGTCTGCATAGAGCAGACTATACTGAAAGAGACCATGACTTGCATTTCAAAACATGCTTTAGGCTTTCTTTTCAATGGTTGTAAAGAACCGAGTATGGGTCTCCACAAGTGATCTGATGAAGCCAAAAATCTACTGGGTCAATTGTTGGGGAATTTCGGGTTCTATGCCACTTGCCTAACACAGTAAGTGCCTTTCACAAACAATTCTTAAGTCATTTAGGATTACTTCAATAATCTGATACAGTGTTCTTAAAGTCAAAGGAAGTTTTTGCATTTGATGAGCTTTGGAACAAGCCTTGTAGCCCACAGATATTTTTCATTCTCTAAGTTTTTTCCAGGTTAGTTTAGACACAAGAAACCTTCCCAAGGAATTATGGGGAAAGTTGCCTTTTCCTGGGAGTTTTAACAAATCAGGATCTTTTGAATGAAAAGCGTGAAGAATCACTTTTATACAGAGGCCTTCCCAGTCCTAAGCAATGCCAGGGCTGTACCAACACAGAACACCTAAAGATGCTGCAACGCTTCTGCCCACAGTCTCTCCCCAAAAGAATGATGCATTTATAGAAGGATCAGTATGGGGAAATCAGTAATTAGAATCTGTAAATAATTAAGCTTAGAGGGAGGTTGGCTAAAGATGGTATGTTGCAAAGGAAAATACATTTTCTGCAGTCTGAATAGACATAGATACTGCCACAGTATGTTTTTGACAGTTCATTCACTATATCTGCTAGCCCTGCCCACAGAAACAGGGTTTTTTTGGCTGAGTTCTGCTTCCCTGTTTATCTGTGTCTTGCAGGTCCAGCAAAGCTGCTTTTATTTCCCTTCGTCCACTTGCTTGTTATGAAAATAGATTTTAATAGTCCAGCCAGGAATTTTAATACATGAAACTCAAACTGCAAGCAGCATTTGCTGACTGTGTTCAAATGTGCACCAACCTAGGCAGCAACAGCATTGTTTAGCCCAGTAGTAACTAAGTCTCATCCTTCCATGGGTGTTACAGTGATGATTACAGTGGACACGTAGACTTAGACAAATGTGGACAGAGACAAATTGTGATAAAAATGTGCTAAATATGTATTCAACTGACATCTTTAAATTACAATAAAAATATTTCCATTGCACAATAAAAGTAACAATGTGGATTGTCACAAAATTGAGAAGAAAGAATCCTCTTGTAGGTATAGCATTCTCTTCAGACTTAAGATCTGCATTCAGCTCCTCTCTCATAAATATTTTTATTTTCACAGAGGAAAAAACACTTTTTTTACAAAGGGTGTAAAATTCACCCTCTGTCTGTAACTAAAACAGCAAGATGTTTGGGACAGAGGGTGTGTAATTACACTCTTTGTAGAGCCTTGTAGCAGTACTGGCTGATCTCAGCTGGGGCTGCTAAGTGCTGTATGAAAAACAAACATTCTTGGATTTGGATTGATTTCACTGCCAACACTTTAGGTCAACCCCTAGGCTGCTTTAATTTTTAATTAAAAAAATCAATAATACCCTCTGAATGTTTGTATCTGTTGTTTTCAGCTACACACTAATTTTGTTGTCCTCATTTACACAGCATTTAATTTTCTGGTTGTTATCTGGAGAAATTCCATAGTATTATTCAGAGGTTTTTTTCTTGCTGCTGCAGATATGCTGGCTTTCTCCAAAAGACACCTGCCCTGAAGGTAAATCAGATTCTTTGCCACCTTCCTACTCACTCCCCCCATGATTTCCACAGGATAAGAACATCAGTCATTGGCCTGTAATTATCTTTAATTCACTGGTACTTTCACTGGAACAGCTGCATGAGGGACTGAAACTGGTGCAATGAGAAGACTGAAGCAGATACCTAAAGAAACAATCAGAAGAGCGAATCTATACACACACATAACTGCATCACTTAGTCGGAACACAATTATGATTCTTGCCTCAAAGAAATTATGGTCCAAGGCACTGATTCTGCAAGCTTTAAGCAAGTGCTTCAGTGACTCAGTGCTGTGTTGCCAAGTCTCTCAGTTCCTACCAAGAATCTAACAAGGTAAAACATCTGCCTTCAAAGCCCATTTCTGAAAGTTCTAAGTCTGCATGAGAACCTCCAGATTCATTTGGGTGAAAAAATGTTTCTGCCATTGCACAGAAAGACTGGAAAACATGACACAGATGTTTCCTTATGGCTCAGTAAACAGAAAGCATATTAAAAAACACATTTTTAAAAGTTCTTTGGTTTAAAGATCATATCTTTTAAATCTTAAAGGCCAGCCTGGTGATGTTTTAGTACTGCAGGTTGACAGAATGATCAGTGGGACTATTCACAGAATATAAAGATAAAAATGTGTAAAAGATCTTTGTCAGATCTGGGCCTACAGCCAGCCTCTCACTCCCAAAGAGCGTGTCATATGGCACTACTTCTAAATTTGGCTCAAATTTGTTTTGGTGAGTGCAAAATTTGCCTAGATCCAAAGCTGGTCCTGCGCCTACCATTTAAAGCTTTTCCATTACATGTAGAAACCTCCAAATGAATAAAAATGAGAAAGAAGCTTTTATCAGGATATAGATGTGTTTGTAAGAAAGTTAAGAGTGGTAAAAGCAAAACAACATTGGGCAGAAAACCAGAGGCTGATACCTGAGCTATAAACTACCACTGATTACAGTATTTAGTAAATTCACTAAAAAATCTCTTCCTCAGTTTCACTGCTTTTAGTCAGATACCCTCCCAGCTCTTCTTGTCTAAAGCCCCAGGGAATCAAGATAAAAGCAACGGCAGAAACCGAACAGGATAATTTCCTTCCTCCCCAACATTTTCCATGTAATGTTGGCAGCTAAATCTGCAAAGTAACAGTTCAGCAAAGGAAATCTTTGACAATGACTGCATGTCTCACATTGCAGCCCCTTCCCCCTTTTTAGCTGTTTATCCTAAATCACTTCTCATTTGCCACATGGAAGAAAACTACGTCCAAGATGAAGATACACTGTGCATGCAGCTTCTTCCTTAACCCCTTCCAAGCTACAGAAAACTCAGAAAAAATTGTAGTTTGCTCATCTCCCAATAAAAGCACAAAATGTAAAAACCAAAAAGACAATTACCATCAAAGCAGAAAGATGCTTAGTCTGCTAATACATACAGAATATCACATGAACAACCCCCCTCCTCTGTCCTTCCGGATTGATTCTTCCCTCTGTGCACACTAGTTTTGTTCTGAACAGGGCAGGGAAAAGAATTACAGCAAAATCAACAGCAACATGGCAATAAAATATCACCCAGCCCGCAAAAGAAATCCCAGACCTGTGACTAGACCAGCCCTTTACCATTAAAGCCCTCTGGAGTTTTCTAAGCAAGGACCACCAGACCAGTGAGATAGCAAGCAAAATGGCACTGCTGTTGAGCACAAAGGCTAAAGTGGATAAAGGAGAGCTTATAATCAAACCTTCCAGCATGAAGAGTGAGATTTTTTTCTTCCCAGCTCACCTTCCACACAACACCAAGGTGCTGCCTAACCTGTGGCGCCGAGGCCTTTCCCTGAGGGAAGGCTCCTCGCCTGTCACCCGAGGGAAAACTACTGTCACCTGAGGGAAAGCTTATCTCTTGTCACCTGAGGGAAAACTTGCTTCTTGTCACCTGAGGAACGCTCCTCTCCTGCCACCTGAGGGATGGCTGCTCTCCTGGCCAGCCCGCCCCTGCAGCTGCATTCACCCCGAGGCACCCTGCGTTGTCACCTGCGGACTGCCCTCCTCCCACCTGCCTTCCAGAAGCTTCCCCAGCCCAGCCCGCCCAGATCGCCTCAGGGCAGCATGGCTCCTTCCCCGGGAGACTGGAGCAGAGCCTGGTCCTCACAGGCTGGACCACGGAAACAGCTAGCTTGTCCCAGCTTCTTCTCAGCCATTTAACAGAGCGTGTGCTGGAGTGCAGGCAGAAGAGACGTTTCCGGAAGCTGAGTCCCGGTGAGTTTCTGGGAAGATTGGTACAAGTTAGTCTCTCCTCTGGGTGGCAGGGTAGAGCAGAGGTACCCCCAGGCCTGTTTCAGGGGAGGTTCAGTGCAGCTGGTGAGAGGGGTTGTAATGTCAGAAATGAAGTGGCATTCTGAAGGTGAAAATTCTCAGAAGCCAGGGGTGAAGTTTTAAGCCCGTAAAATGCAGCAAGTGTTCTCTCCTAGATATTAGTGAGGCCTCAGAAGTTCAAGAGATTCGTTTGTGGCAGCACTGTGTCCTTTGAAGTGTTAATGGTGGTAGAGCCAGATTTCAGACATCGTTCTTCTTTACTATACCCTTTCCCACAGCGCCATTCTCCCCGGGGCTGGAGGGCAATAGTCTGATGAAAACAAAGGCAGGTCTGGACTTTCAGGTTGTGGAGGTGGGTGGAAAGGTTTGGCTAGAGGCTGAGCTGTGTGGGAAGGTGAGGTGAGATTCCTGAGACCGCAGAGGACAATCATTCAGTTCACACGAAATCACAGCTTACATTTTAAGATGCAGTTTTGAACTTCAGCCACTTGATGGCCACATTTAAAAATTTTGTTTCAGATAATGCTAGTGCTACAGTTGCCAAGATAATAAGACTAAAATGTATGTGGTCAGAAAACAATCTAGACAGCTTCCCATACAGGATTATGTTTGTGCATGCATCTATTTTGATTGTCTAAAAATTTATTTAAATATCTTTCTGAAACAACTGTATAATACAACATGGAGGAGAGGCAAAGATTTTATACTAGAAGTGGCAATTCAAATTTAACGCTCTGGTCCCATGGCCTCAGGTATGGTGGCTCTTTGGCATCCATGGCCTTGGATTCCATGGCCTTGGCTCACACTGCAGCCAGGATGTGACTGTTCAGAGGCTTGGAATAAATGTAGCATTGCCTGAATATATTTGTACACAACATAATAATATAATGATAGAAATATTATTTCACTAAGTTTGTGAAAGAACTAGCTGTGGCATGAGAGAGTGGCTAGACAATCCATCGTCTAATTTCAGTATTGAAAGAAAACACACTAGAATATGTTTTGAGATTTGTTACATTTTTGATTTATAAAGAAACGTGCAAATCCACTGGTAGTTCCAAATAGAAAAAGCAAGACACTTCACACGGAAAGTAGGTACAAAATTTGCAAAAATTCTGAAATCCTTCAGCTTTAATTTCTTCCTAAGCAAAACAATAGGTAAGTCAAAATGACTTTTTGGCTTTTGCAAACTTATGTTTTGAGCCTTTGATTGAATCCTAAGCCATTCTGGCTGAGATCATGGTCTGAGTCTTTTACCTGAGAAATGCAAACCTACAGTGTTTTTGACCTTTTGTTTATTTTGAAAGTATTGACCTTCAAATGATTCAAAAATAGAATGTTAATGGATGCAATTTCCTCTTGGAATTTTGTTACATGTGGCAAATTTGAAAGTTGTGGGACCTGCTGTCATTGCTTGTACTAAAATTCTTTTGCTCCTACCATAACCTCAGGGTTACAGGGGCTCATTTGCAGGATAATGACAGTGTTACTTCAAACAGCATGGTTCCTTTTAATTGTCTTGAGAGCACTTCTGACCATTTTATAAAAGGAGAACAAGTAAGTTTATTGTTGCCAAAAGATCTTGGGAAAAACATGGAAAAGAGTCTGCGATAGTACTGAATAAAAAAAAAGTATATGTTCCTAGTGAAATTTGATAAGATCTGGACAATTAAAAAAGCTTGCTGCTTTGGATTACTTTAAAAATTCTTGGTGGTATTTTTAGACATTATAATGTTTGTTTTAAACTTAATTAAAAAAAAAAAACCAAGCAAAAACCCAAAACCCAAAAAAGCCTGGTTAATATTTTTTCAGCATAAAGTAGCATATCAAAGAATTTGGGACAAGAGCTGGCTCCAAAATGCAAAGTGTTCAGTTTAGACTCATTGTAACAGGTGAGCTTCAAAGATTGCAGTATAAATGTCTGTCTATACACTCAATCCATTAAACAATGACACTAAGCCTACGTCTAATAGCCACCTCATGTATTTGACCTAACTACATCTCAGGAGGCCAAAAACCAGTATCCTGCACTTAGGTTTATGATCCTTAAAACAATTGATAATAGTGAATAAGATAACAGAGATCCAAGTTTTAATGTGGTTGAGGTGATACTAAATCTAAAGCAAGCGTTTAATCCAAAGCTGGAACTTTTGGAGCAGTATTGTACTACACAGCTTAAGCTGGGGAAGGCTTTTGCGCAACAGCAGTCTCATGAAAATTCACTAGGATCTACAAAATGAAAGACTCAAAGGGAAACTAAGAGTTAATTTGTGCTGTTTAATAAGTCAGTTTTTGGAACTCTCTTGATACAAAGCTAGTTCCTTTTCCTGACTCTTTTTTTTACTCCATGAAATGCTGAGCAAGAAGAGCTATTTTTTGTTCTTTTCTAATTTTGAATCTGTTTGAAACTTTGTTTGATAAAATCTAAAAATACCTATCTTCACTTTGGCCACCATGAGTTTCATAGGGTTCTAGAAGTTGCCCATACTTAACGAAGAAAAAAAAAATCATACTGCAATTATTAATAATCTTTGCTTTCTTCTTTCACTCCTTTTTTTCCATTTCCTCATCTTCCAGTGTGACCATGGCATTGAATACAGATGAGACAGAGCTAGTTCCAACCTCTGGTACTTATATTTTGGCCGATTAACTTTTGGCAAAAAAGGGTCACTTAATAGGTCTGACGTTCCTGGCTAGGTGGTGATTGATCAAAAGTCAGCACAGTCAGTGTTGTTATTTTTTCCAAACTTGTAGTAATGTTATTCCCTAAGAGCCCACAAAAACAAAGCAATTAGGCTGGCTTGATCACAGTGATGGTGGCTAAACCAGCATCAGAAGTGAAGGTAACAGCTTTCCATGGGATTACCTTTCCCCTACTTATTTCTTAAGTCTGCTACAGTCTAATTTATAAAATTACAAGGTAATTCATGTTGTATTTAAAGTACATTATCTGGATTATGCCAGCTGTGCTCTTCAGGAATGTGACATTGTGAAATGAGATTTCCACACACCTACAGGAATGAGCAGACACTGTATTTATTAGCCTAGTAAAAATACAATCTTATATCAATAACACCCAGGCGCTCTCTCCATTTCTTCCTGTTTGTGTTGTGTGTCTGTGTCAGCCTTGTTCTGAGCCAGTGTTGCCAGGTATACTCGCCAGAGTCCACTCAATTGGAGCTGTGAATACCTGCCAAAAATAGCTAGCACCGATCAGATGCTCCAGCAGAGTTCATAATTCAGAGTCAGTAAGAGTGCATGCAGAAGGTACGCATAGCTATTGGGTGCTGGAGGTTTGAACTTGTCCACTGGAGATGAAGTTGTAACTGACACCAGGATGTGGAATGCTGTTAGCTGTCTGGACAGGCTGGATAGTAAGGAACGGGGTGGTAACTTTAAATATTCAGGTTCAAATCCTGCCTTAAGCCACTGAGCTACTGAGTACTTTTACTTGGCCTGTACCTTTCCTGTGACTTGATTTCCCCATCTTTGAAGTAAAATGAAGCTAGTCATGAAATGGAAAGATTAGATATTCTAAACAAAAGCCAGTATTGCTGCTATTGACAGGGAAAATATTCCAGTTGGATTGATTTGGGATTTCATAACGTTGGTAATACACTCCTGAATAAAGTGGTTCTGCTGCTATTCAGTGGATGACATTCACCTTTGCACGAATTACTAGTTACAGAAGATTGTTAGAATTTATGATATAAATGTGCTCCATATACAGGTGCATTTCACTAATTCCCCTTGAAAGAATCTCTCAGTTCCAGAGTATCTGACACCTACAAAAACTCTGGCAGAACTTTGTGTCTTCATTTGGAAATGTACAACAACTCAGAAAATGGACAATGTCTCCATTTTGGTTTTGTTTCAGTAGGTTTAGTGTCTCCTTAATTCTAATACCAATTTTGCTAATGTTTTGAGAAAATCAGGTTTTGAATGAGAAACTACACCTTCAGGGTTAATGAAAACAGTAAACAAGTCTGGTTTGGGACCCAGTAAAGCAGCTCTGGATTTCCTGCTGCAGCTGGTAGCCTTCTAGGAGGAGTCTGAAAATGGAAAACTCAACTTAGGTTAGGAATACAGTCGGATGACAAAGGTATGGGAGCCTGAAAAGAAGAATTTCTGTCAGAGTCTTGCCATATAATGATAGACACAGCAGGAGATTATAGCTTTCTTTGGATGTCAATGTCTGACTCATTCCTGTCTGAGCCTTAGTAAAGGTTGGTACTTCAGAGAGCCAGGCACCTGCAAGAGATCTGCTGAGATTTGAGCTTGGAAAGA
>NW_010562764.1:24352-96357 GCF_000687285.1 Phaethon lepturus
CTTGAACTTTAGGAAAGAATGAAAAAAATGTTATCTAGATGTAGTGTTGAGTCATCTTAGCCTGGAAAGTGTTAGGAGCTGCTTAGGTCAGCTGAAAGACTGGGAAAGAAAATACTGACTCAAGTATTTTCTTGTGTCAGCAGAGGGTTCCTGCTGCACTATGGGCTGAAAGTTAGAAATGGAGATCTGAAGGGGAACATTATAAACAGAAGCTCCTTTAAAAATAGTATCATTCCTTTGCTCCTGAGGATTGCCTAAAGTCACAGGAAACCCTGCCATAACTGTCCCTTCTAATCTTTCAACAAGTAATATTCACATGTCTGTTAGTTGTTTTCTAGCCTAGTTACATTACTTGGTGTTTGTTTAAGAAAAGCTTGGTTATAAATTCTTTCTGTAAATTGGCTTCATCTCAAGCAAAAATTTCAGATGCACCTAAGTGGTTTAGAAGCCTAGTCCAACTGAGCTTGAATCACTCCTGAAAGTTAGACCTGACATTTATGAAAGTGTTATCTGTGACATATCACTAAAATTATACAGTATTTTTATATATATGTGTGCGTGTGTGTGTGTGTGTATACACAATAATATAATATTTTTCAACTTCTTTGGCTGCAGGTCTCAAGTATCTTGTGAACTTCTAAATGAATAATTTCATTCTGCTTACGTGTAAAAATATTTATTGACACCCCCCCCATGATGTCATCAGTGTGTCTTGCCCTTGGTGGTGGGAACAGTTTGGGAATTTTCTGACAAAATAGTATGTTGGAAAATGCTTCAACTGGGGCTCTCAAGGCTTCATTTATTACATGTTCTGTGTAATTCCTATGAGCTCTAGTGACCAAGAGCTTTACTCTGGGCCTTGAGCACAATTTGGTGTGTGCCTCAAAACCTTGCTTCATTCTCCATTTAAAGGGTCTCCAAGTAGTAACTACTTTGGTCTCCTCTTTGCCTTTCACTTTCCACTAGAAACAGAAGACGTACTACGCTCCACTGCTTCTTCCAGCTATACGTGCTGCACCTCCAGCATGTCAAGGTCTATTAATGGTTGTAAATAGCTCAAATGTAGGAGGGTTTTCTTTACATACGTTGTGAAATGGTTTGTCTTCTATCAGTTCTTTGCACTAAGTGAAAGATAGAAAGATTTACAGCAAAATAGGTTCTTTTCAGAGTGCATTGGAAGATCTTTCATTCAGGGAATGGGGTACAATGAAATTTCCACCAAATTCCTTTCTCGTCCCTTTTCCTCCAGCTTACTATCTACCCAGGGGGGTGAGAATAGCACCTCACTGGCTAGGCTTGTCCATAGAAGGTCATGCTTAAAGCCTTGTAACCGTAATTATTTTGTCTCCTCACTCTCCAACACTGACATGTGAATGAGATCATGGAAATAAGTGGTTCTAGTCTGGCTCTGTAATATCTTTGCTTTGTGTCCTTAAGAAATTCGGGGATCTGAGCACTATATTTGGGGAGTATTGGGTAGGAATCTTTTCTTAAGAATTTAATGACATTGTTGGATTTATATCTTTATGTGCTTTCTGTCTTCAAGTGATTATTTCTTCCCTCTAGTATAAATGCTTCAAATGTCAAGATTCTGATACTGTGTATTCTGCAAGGAGGGTAGGTTGCAGAAATCCCAGCTCACTGATTGCAATTCAAAAAGGTAATGCCCTCTTATAAAAGCTGTGTTATCTCAAGTATTGCAATCAGATTCCAACTTGGAAAAACGAGTCAAAGCACTTAAACTTTTCTTCTGCCACTGTGTTTAACATTTCTTTCTTTTTTCACTTAAAGTGTCAGGAAGCAGTGCTGAGTTGGCAGCAGTATATACCATCCCAGAGGAGGCTGTAAGTAAGTGTTAAAAATGTTTAGTCCTGTCTATAAAAATGACTTTTACTGAACTCTAAAAAAGTGGTAACAGAACTGCCTCTTCCAGCAGTTTTTGTGGTTATTAATAGATGTTAGTGCATTGATTATTTTCTAGTGGAGATTTAAATTCTTATCTGAAGTCTCCATCAAAATCTAATACTTTCTTAACCTTAGTTATCTGATAAAATTTCTATGAACTCCTTTACACAGAATGAAATTCACTGCTGTATAAATTAGTAGGTTTGTGGGAATCATTATTGATTCGTATAACTAAGTCTTGTGGAGACTTCTATTTTTGATGAAGAGCTTGCCTTGAAGATTCATGTTACAATTCATCTGTTCACTTGTTTCACCACAGAAGTTATTGTAATTAGGGTCTCTCATACACTAGAATAAGTTTAGGAAGCTGTATGAAAAAAGATGGCCCTTCATCAGAATATTAAAATTATTTCCTGTTATTCCCTCTAAACAGAAGATTTATCTAAACAGTTATACTGCTTCTGATCCTCATGCAACGTAGTTGTCAGCATTATGGTGCTAACATCAGTAGTGTAATTTAACTTATTAAAGTGGAACATAGTATCTGTCAGGAGTATTTTAACTTGTTCTTTTCTCCTGGTAAGGAGAAATTGAGAATTTTTCCTTTTATTAAGACATAATATAATTTCAGAGGAACATCCACCTTTTGAATGCCATGATATTCATGTTACTGATTGTTTAAAAATCCTTTTCCAGTGTCGTTGTGCCCTCACAAACTTATTAGCAGTATTTGATAGTTTTTCTGGGGGTTCAAAATGTCACCAGAGGACGGATGACATGCTATAGTATACCATTACAGTCTAATGTGTTTCTTTGTGGTCTCGAGTTGCTTTTCCTTGAGTAGTTGGATACTATCAGTTGTCAGTTTCTCATCTATTGTTTCTTTCCTGCAGAAGCTCAGTAAGTGGGAGATGACAGAACGGACACACTGCCAGTGTTAGGTAAGCAACAGAACTCTGACAGTGATATAAATTATTGGAACAGTGTTCATCTGGGGAACGGCAGACAGACAGCAGCTCTGAGGAAATGCATCCCCGTCAAAGACAGTTTGTTTCAGCTGAGGCTTGAACAACAGCAGCAGTGAAAAACAGAGTAATGTGGTGAGGGGGAAAGCAAACTGGAGCCACTGTATGTAAGTATGTTCAAATAATCTGTTACATAATTCACTTATCTGATGAACAGATTACTATATGCATTTCTGGACACAATTTTGATTCTTGGAAGAATGACAATTGCATTTCATTTAATGTGATGCTTAGGCAGATTATTTCTTTCCTGTTCTATAAGTATATGGAAATTTTATATGAAGAATGGCATTTCAAATATCTATAGGGGAGAAAACACTTTTGTTTTGCCTTCCAAGTGTATGCTGGTATTTTAATCCAAGTATATACTGATACTTTGATTATGTGGTCAATACCTTTTAATGGGACATACTTACAAACAAGTAATCATCGTATTTAAGGCTGGGTTTTTATAAATTCTATTTATGGAACTGTTTACATCTCTATTGTTTTCTTCAAGAGTTAGTTTATGGCAAGGTGTTAATATCAATAATTTACCTGCATTTACACATGAGCAAACCCAGTACTAAAAACTGGCAGCCTGGAAGGAGTATGCATAGAGTTTTATGACAGTCTGAGCCAAACTTTTTATGAAAAGTTCTTGTTTCATTTGATTCTTAGCAAAAAGGTGTGTGTGTGTTTGTTTCTGATAACTAAAGAATAAGTAAATTTTGGCATTAGCAAAAACTTTACGGGACCAGTTTTGAATGGGACAAATCAACTCCAGCCAATGGAAGGTTAAGGAACTCTGCATTGCACTACCAAACTCAGAGGGCCATGATAAATGGAATAAAAATGGATCATTTGGATTTTCTGAAACCTGGTATTAACCTGCAACTATTTCTCAGTATGTTTTATAAGCCTTATGAATTGCTTATTATTTTGCTCATTATTGTTCATCTTATTGCTCATTAGCAATGAATTCAAAGCTTATGTGCCTACTCTAGCAACAGCATTTCTAGTTTTTACAACATCTGTGGGGAACTGGGGTATTGCACTGGTCTAGATTTTTTGCATGTTTCATAAACTCATTATGATGCCTGTTTGAAGTGAAAAACAGTGGTGTAACTTAGCATGAGTGTATCTTCTTTGGAAGAATTTGATTTGACTGTATCTTGTCAGAGGCTCTAGGTAAATAGTGATTCATGTAACTAAGTAGTCTCATGGAGATTGCTCCTTCTGAAGGAAGAAACTTGGCCTGCGTATGCATGTTATAATTTAATTGACTGTCTTTGAAGTAGCATGACATTCTTGTCTGTACTCTTTCCACATACTCAATGAAGTGGTACTGATAACTTTTTTAAAGATAGCTTAACAGTTTTAAGCTAATGATAAAGAAATTCTCCAAAGAACTTACCTAAAACTTTGTATGGAGCTCAATACATGCTATGAGAGAAGGGCAGTCTGAAATTCACTGAGGAATTAATACCTATTTCCTTTGTTTTCAATGTGATGGCATGTCCAATTATACTGAGTCTTTACTGAAATTTTGCTGATTGGTGTTAAAACTTTACTGCTAATCCCAACAGGACCTCTCTTGCCTTTATTTTTCATAGTGTTTTCCTAGTGTAGAGTTAGTGGATGATGTTATTAGAAGTTATAAATACAAGTTTTTACAAGTATTTTCTGAATTTTTAGAATAAACTGAGGACTCATTCAGACAAATTGAATGATGACAGGGAATTCTCCCTATCATTAGAGCTAGAAATACTTTCCTCTAAAACCAAACAAGTTTTGATATTGTTATTATTAAATCTGCAAACTACAGCTGCTCTTTTGGTTTTAGGATAAACTTGGCCTTCCCCAAAAAAGATAGATTTTTCATAGAACCATAGAATCATAGAATAGTTTGGATTGGAAGGGACCTTTAAAGGTCACCTAGTCCAACCACCCTGCAATGAGCAGGGACATCTCCAGCTAGATTAGGTTGCTCAGAGCCCCATCCAACCTGACCCTGAATGTTTCACAAACTCAATAATGATGTTTGATGTAGAAAATTCATTACTCTCTTAGGTGAAGGAATTGGGAATTACTAGCATTATGACTGTATATTCTAGTGCTAAATAGCTATCACTGCAAAAGTGTTCTTTTGTACTCTATTTATCAAAAGAGAAGATATCAGTAATGGTGTTCAGATAGGGTTAAATTCACAACTGAAAGGATTAACTAAGCTGTATCCAAAATTTAAAACGATGCTTTCCCTTTCCTTAGTCTTTCCCACTGTCAGTGCTGTTTGAGTGCCTCTAATATTAGGGAAGGAGGTACTTCTGGAGGTGTTAGGTGTGGGTGCATTTTTACCCCTAGTTCTAATGCTCTGTGTGTAATTGAATTTACCTTGTAGCAACGTTTTAGTGTCTTTAAAGCTTATGGATTGAACTGCAACTATCAAAACTATTTTTCATTTGCTTTTTTCTCATTACTTGATTTTTTTATTCATTAATTTTTGTTTAAGGTTTATGATAATCTGAAGCAATCATATAATTCAGAGAAAAATCTAGATCTTCCATGAAAACAAAGAAAAAATATCATATTAGCTGTGTGCACCAAAAAGCCTTTGTGGAATATTTTTATTGGAAGATCAGCTAGTTTGAAATCACATAGCTAATTAATTTCTCAATTTTAATACTAAAAATTATGCATATGGAATATGGTGTCTCTCTAAGAAACAGGGAGACCTAGGTTTCAATCTCTGTGAAAAGATTAAAATCCCATCACTTTTTAAATAAAAATATGAATTTATTTATTATATAAATTATTACATTTCCCAAGCACTATTTTTAAAAAGAGGGTTAAGTGTCGATGAGGTCATTTCAATTGCCAGGATAATCATATTTCCAAATATGTTTGTGTACACTTCTGGTATAAATGACTACACTTTCACTAAACTTGGTGGAACATTCTTATCCTTTTAACTGTTGCAGCAGCCAGTGCTTGGGTGGCTCAGTCCTCACCAGCACTGTTTTGATGTCTGGCTGGCCAAGGATGAGAAGAGGAAAAGGGCAGCCAGAAAATACTGATTGAAAAACTATCCTTTTTTAAATAGTTAGAGATACACTTTAGTCTTTTTTTTTTTTTTTTTAGGTGAGTAACTTTCTATCAACTGGAAACAATTTGTGAATCAGTGCTGAACTGCTCTATGGTTTATTAAAAAAATAAGCTGAAATGTTTGGCTTCTGTTTAAAAACAATGTTTTGAGACTAAATTTAAAAACTAATTTAAAAACAAAACCCTCTCACAGGAATATTTGGTCAGTTTGACCTCTAATGCTCATTTAAATTTTGGCCATTGAACAAAATATAAATACCCACTATTAGTGCAGTTCTACATCCAGGAAATTAATTTCCAGCTAAGGGGTTGGCTTTTCAAGAAGTGTCAGAACTCCTGTTATGTTGTAGTGTAAATCTTCTGTATTGCACAAAAGAATGAATTGGGGATAACAGGCTGAATCCTGGATAGATGCTGACCAGACAATGCAGCTGATAATTTTGACTCCTAGTCATACTAAACATGAATGGAGGCTGAAAGAATGTACTGACTGGGATGGAATTAGTCCTCTTACTAACACCCAAATGCAGTTCTCAAAGGGAAGGCAAAAGATCTTTATTGTCAAAAATGCACAGCTCAGAGTTTAAGGTCTGTTATAAAGTGAATTCACACTGAGCTGATACAGTATTTATTCCTCTGTTTCAACCTACAAATACAATTTTTCATGTGTCTATGATTCTATGTTTCTGTAGTTTTAGGACGATATAAAGACAAGTGTTTCTCCAAAGGCTTATTATTACTTCAGAGCACTTCTTACACCAGCAGAAAATATATCCTTTAGAATTGACATTTCTGAGCAGAGTACTTAATAATCACGATGCACGTACCATTCTATGTTCCCCTCCCACTTTTACAGAATTTCAGCTTTGCAATCCAAATTTACAAATCAAATGGCCTAGCTGATTATATGACTTGTTACAAACACTGTTAAACTTCTTTTAAGTGGTATTAGAAAAAATGTAGGAAATTGTAAATACAGTACAGATAACCTAGCTGAGCTGGTGTTTAACAGATACAAGAAAACTTGTATTGAAGACATAGCTTTCGATCCGTTTATTATATTGCTTATAACCAGTCTTCAGCATTTGGATTTCTGAGTCCAGTAGTGTAT
Source organism: Phaethon lepturus (assembly GCF_000687285.1). Lineage (NCBI taxonomy): Eukaryota > Metazoa > Chordata > Aves > Phaethontiformes > Phaethontidae > Phaethon > Phaethon lepturus. The sequence goes on from NW_010562764.1 coordinate 31,478, forward strand.
CCTCTGTCTTCAACTTTGAAGAAAGCACAGCAGAAACTCACCAGTAAGTCAGATGAAAACATTCCGCAGCCTATAGCTGTTTCTGTGCTACATGGCCTTTGAATTGCCTGAAGAACAATTGGGGCGTATGGGAATTGCTTTAGAGTGATCATAAATTGTTTTGGGATTTACTCAACAGATTCTCATTTTGGATGAAATATGTGATTACGGAAGCACATAATAAGCATTCTCTCCTACACTCACAACGACTCTTTCAAATATTTTCAAATAATTCTCTGTTAAGAATACTCAGATTCTGTTGCATTATATCAGCCCAGTTACATGCTTCAGTCAGGTTCCATAATAGATTTACTACTGATGGAGAGTTTTTTCCTTCTAAACGAATAAGTAAACAGAATTCCTATCTGTCCTACTAGTAACTCTGTTCTTGTGAGAATTGCTATGCAGTGGTGCTGGGTTTGTTTCAAGTATGATACCTTCCACCCTTAGAACACGGAAAGATGAGGAAGAGCACAGTCCATTAGAACCTACCTATCACCAGGTAGAACTTGTTTCTCATGTAGGTACTATTGAAGAATTAGCAGAGAAGGCCTGATGGTAGCAGTAGGTGGTGATATTTGGCCAACCTCCCACCCAAGCTTCCACCGTGCTGGCTGAATTAAGACCTTGTCTATGTTAAGGACCCAGTCCATAATAAGGGACTTGGTGACAGAATGGGAAGAATCTATACCAAAACATTGCAAAGGCAAGAATACATTCTAAAGATTTCTGAGCCATGGTAAACATGAGGGGTTTTTTCTTAGCTTAAGGAAGCAGCTAAAAAGTTTATTGCATCTAACACTTTTTTAAAAATACTTGTAAAATCATGAACAAAACTAAAGGTCAGTTGGCAGTGCTCCTCAGTGGCCTTCATTAGTGGTAAAGAGGTAAAATAAAAGCACTGAACTAAGTGGAGAGATCCAGAACACTGGTTCATGTCCTTTACATGTAAAAGAATATGCCCTATAAAGTTCATATTTAAATTTTTTAAAAGCATGATTTTTACATCATTTAAAAGAGTGAATTTTCTCCTGTTCCTATCCTTATCCTTGTATTTTTCAGTGACTAAAAAGTAAAAAAATGTGGTTATTAAGTATAGAATGTATGTTTTGCCGTGGTATTCATCTTCCATATATAGATATTAAGATAGCTACAGATTACATAATGATAGCCTTTTAGTCTAATGAATGTGTCAGTAAAGGAAACCAAGCATTCTTCTAATAAAATGGCTTTTAAGCATCCTCGAGGACACATTAAAGTGGTGTCTTTAGAAGTCATATTTAGTAAGATAATTAGCATGATCAGATTCTTTATGATTAACTTCATGACATTGAAAGGCAAACTCTAGGTAAAAGTCTTACAGTGACACCAAATACATAGATTCTTACATTCTGTATTGGAATGCATGACACACTGGCTACAGTTTAAGTAACTCTTTAAAGTATTTTGAAAGCAGCAAGGACATAATTCAACTTAAGCTCTCACTTTTCCTCAACAGAAATACACAGGGCATTAAACAACTTGAGCAAACATTCTGGAAAGTTACATTGTGGTTCATCTTGTTACACTTGGTGCTTTTTATGTAATGCTGATTTCTACTCTGACTTTTACTCAGTAAAGCTGAGGCATCAGCTTTTCAATGAAAACACAAAAGTTTATAATAACTAATCTTCAGTATTGTGATAATCTATTTACTGTGAAGCAAAGATAAAGCGTATGTAAGTGATAAGGATCACTTTCATCACACTCTTTAAAGTTTGGTATCTAAGAGATTAAGAATATTACAATATTAACCACTGGAAAAAAATGTTACTGATGGCTTTTTTAAAACTGAAATATGAGTGATGTGGCCTGTTTCTGATGCGCTTGCATTTAAGTTACTGGCACGGTGATATTTTTATAGCATCCAATGAACCTTGCTCCACAGCATTGTGCTCAGGGTTCAAGATCAGTACTGATGCTCAAGCATGCTGTTTCCTATAAAATAGTATTACTGTCTAATCTTGGTTTAGTTGACTGAACTACACAAATTATTGGAAGACAATAGTCTTTGGTGATATAACTTTGATTGTAGTAAGATGGAATACCAAATGTTACATTCTGTAGAGTTTGGGGCTGAAACAGATGAATGATACGATGTTACTTAATACTGCTTACAGAGTTTAGGTGATGACTTCTTCAGCAGAATTGCACAGCTTAAATATTCTGTTTTCCTATGTGCCTGATGTAGTGCACTGACTGTCTGCTTTTCTTAGTTTGCTTGAACAGAAGCCTTGTTTCAGCTATAGTGAGATACATCAATATAGTTCCCACTAACACTCTCTGATTTCTACTTTATTGCTTGTTTATGTCAGTCTATCAATCTGTCTCCATTTGGAGATCTCTCCATGTTTCCCCTTGTCAGATGGTCATTGAACTACTTGAGAAATTAGTTCTAGGTGAAGACATACTAACATATTTCTTTAGATTAAACTCTACTGATTTTAAGCCACCAGGTTCATATGAAAATGAGTGGGATTTGGTAATGAAATAGCATTAAAAGTATCATTCCTGGGAAAAAATTATTATTCTAGCATTGAAAAACTGATGAAACAGACTGTTAATGAGCTTATTCTTAAACATTTGCCTGAGTGTTTGTTCAGTTACATAGGCTGAAGCCATTTATTAAAATTAATCTCTATTAATATAGCTAAAAAGAACATGTGGAGTGGTTTAACATATGTATTACAAAGGATGGAGCAAACACTGGTGAGAACAAGTAATACAGAAAAATGTCAACAAATAAACCAGGGGTTGTTTACATGTGATTACTTGCTTGGTCTTGAGACAACAGCAGAGAGGACAGGTATAGCAGCTGTTTCAGTGCCATCTCAAGAGGACTGGGCTTCCAGTCTTAGTCATTGGGAATAATACCTGAAATAAAAAAAAATATCACTTTAGTTCCATTCACTTTTTCCACCTAATGAACAATAATGCTATGAAAACACATGTGTAGGTTCCTCTATTTCCTTAAAGTCATATCAAAATTCCTGTTTTTCTTTTAGAAGGTCTGACTCCTGGTTGCACAGTCCTGGTCAGGTCAGTGAGGAGTCCTTGTTTTAAGGAATAGTCTTGTCTGTACGAGATGATCCATGGGCTAATTCCGAAGCTATGTCATTGCTTTTTTGTTGGACTAGCAGACAGGGAAAGTACAATTTTTCAGTCTGTGCAATGGCAAAACGTGATTATAGCCTTTGCATACTAAGTTCAGTCAGTCTTCCACAGGAATGTGGAGAATAAATCGCCTGAGAGGAGTGCTGGCTGGAAGTAGAGCCATACCCCAAATAAATACATAGGTAACAGAAAAATGTAAGGTGCAGCCTGCACCTCCACTTCTTCTTGTGCATCATTGGTCTTGAGAGTGTTTCCTGGTGCATCATTACCAGTGGGCATACCTACTGGGTGCACCCACCTTCAAATTAGCAGAGGCTGCTTTACCTTACTGTAAAAATGCTGTCAAAAGTATACAGTGGTTTATTGATTGGTGGCTTTAAGTCAAGGTATTACTTGGTTTCACAGCTTTGACTGTGCCCATACTTCCTTCTGAAAAGGTACTGTACCTTGAAGGCTGGTGGAGTTCATATCACCCTACTTCAGGACATAAAATATGGTATGGGTCTTACGGCCATAATGCCAAAGTTACGTGGAACAAAATGAACTGAAACAAGCTCAGAATATTTTTCAGTTTTGAAACAAGAATAGGAATGTTCTGTATAATGTAATTATTCATTATAAAAAATTTTTCTTTCTAAAATTAGATGCCACAAGAAGATACTGGTCAAGCAACAGACTAATGATGCTTTATTTGCAAAATAAATCTAATTATTAACTACTTAAAAGCACTAAATTGCATTACATCCAGTAACAAATTATTATTGATATATTTGACATTATGGTACTGTAATAATAGAAATAAGATTGCCATTAAAATACAAATTTCCATCTACACTCTTTACTGTGCCTTTCGTAATTGTGGTCATTCACATCTCTTTAAAATACTAGAACACTTGATGAAAGACCATTGCTGTAGCCAAACCGAACAACAAACACACCACCAGATCAGTATACCAAGGGTGGTTTTGCTATTGAATTAAACCTGTAATCAGAAGAATTGTCCTGATTGTTTTCAGAACTTCAGTTGTTTCATTTCTTATTTAAAATACAAAACTCTTTGTGAATTTTATCAGAGAATGCTACTTTATGGTACACTGTAATTATAGATTACTGTCTCTGAAGTTTGCCCTACAGAGCAGAGAAGGGGAGAATGCAGTCATATGTTCCATCTTTACTACTGCATTCCTTGGAGGGTTCCATATGTTTACCTTTATCTGACTTTAGATTTTGTGCTTTTGTGGTTGCTGGCAAAAGCAGTTGAATTCTTTCATGCCTATTGCTTTAGTAAGGAATGTGAAGCCACATACATAATAACACTAGAACACAACAGTATGAAGCACAAATAATCCCTGATGAGATGCATATCTTGAGTAGGGATTAGGAATGCTTTGCACCTAATTTTTTATTTGGACTGTTACACTTAAAAATTCCAGAAGGGGGCAATCTTACCCTCTGCCTGAAAGTCTGTAAATTTAATTCAACTGAGAAAACCACAGCACACTACTTTCTAAGTTCTCATTTACCTTAGAAAACTGAAGGTTAATGCAATGATAAAAACAACTTTTAGGGGTGTGGTTATGTTTTTGAAAATTAAATTTTAAAAGTGTTACTGGATTTTTAAACTTTATTAACTGCAATAGTATGAATACATGTGGGCACTCTCAAAGTGTGACTGTTAAAATTATCTGATGCACTTGTAGAGAACAATCGTGATGTTGAGAGAAACATAAAAATAATAAATTATACACTTACATTGCTCTTGGACATAAATCAAACACATTTATGATGGAGATTTAGGGAAAAATAGACTCAAACTCATGCTCTTTTTCCAGCTGATTGCCACTTGTGAATTTAAGACAAAAACTGTGTACTCTCTTGAGGGAATGTAATGAAAGCCAAATTAGTGCAAGTTGTTTTTTATAATTTCTTGTCTTCTGTAGTGTAAATAGGAGAAATAAACGGTAGCCTTTTAAAAAAAACCACACAAATCTTCAAGAAATGTGTTTGCCATTCATTTGTGGTAACTTTCTAATTATCTATAGTATTTTCTGTAAAAAGTATGCATATTTTCTTTCTATATGCTTTCTAAGTAATGTGTGTTGACCCATCTTTTGTAATTTGATGGCAACAATAATTTAACTGTAAGAAAAGAAAATATTTCATGTATATTTTATATATATATTTCTACCAGCAGACAAAAAGTAGTATTTCTGTAGACACTAGAAAGCAAATATCGAGCCAATATCATTTGGTTGAATCAAATGAATGTTCAAAAGGAAGGTTGCAAGGAACTGATGAGAAGCGTTCTTGCTCTTGACTATGTATCGCAGGATGCTACAGTCATACCCTTTCAGTTTTCTCCAGATACCAAATTTCTTAGTATACTGTCTTACTTTGAGTGTCTGATACATGTTCAGAATTCTGGCATCTTACCAATAACTCCCTGCCTCAGAAATCAGTGGGTATCTTGCTGATAACGCCTACCTCAACTGAAGTAGACCCAGCATGCTGAAGTGAAGGATCTAGTACTTGAGGTTTAGACGTGCTGTTTGTAACAGGGCAGATGAGAGCTGTGCTGGGTGGAAGGAAATGGAGAGATACAACTCAGAGGTATACTCTGATCTTGGCATTACTTTAAATTTAGTTAGAGAATGCTTTATGTTTTAAAGAATTTAAAAGCTTTGAGACACTTTTGAATGCTGATACTCATGAACTGAAACATCACTGTTCATTATTTTCTCTTTTTACTTGCGGTTCATCCCAGTAACACTGGGGCTGCGTATCTTCCCATGGCAAGGCCAAATCCTATCATAAGTCATTACTACGTGGAGTCTGGTTAAAGCTGATAGATCACTTGCAGTAAAAAAAGTTGCAGCTTGTGATGTTTGGAAGCTTGAGCTCCAGTCCATCTAGGAGGAATAAAAAGGTACAAATTGTCAACCTGTGTATGCCCTTCTGTGCTCTCCACTCAGAAGTGGCTCTGACCCCTGATTCACAGCCAAGAATATGGCTGGTACAGTTACAGTTCAATAAAGCGTTATGGTTAAATATGTTTTCATAAGATGTAAATGAAGCTAAAATAAATTACAGCACCACTTTATTTTTATTGTGATAAGCAGTATACATAATAAATTCACATGATTTTTTTTACCTTGCTTTGCATTCATATGATGTAGACTATTTTAAACCCAGCTACATTTTTTCCCCTCTAGAGAAGATGACCATACCAATTGCCTCACTATCTGTTTACATTCTGGAAGGAGTCATTTGGGATTTTGTCTTTCTGAAATAAACGTTTGCTTATGGATTTTTTTTTTATTGTCACATCCATGGCATTTTTAAAGTAAATAGGAGTACAAGGTTTATATTATTTTAAATGTATATTGTATTTGTCTTCCCAACACTGTGGTTTTTAGTACTGTGAATAACGTAGTATGGAGCCAGCCTATTAAACAGCCTGTTTTTGTAAGGAAACTGTTAGTCCACCTACAATATTCTATTGCTTACTGTGTTCTTCCAATATGCTTAGCATTCCACAACCTAAATGATCATTTGTTGAACAAATTCATGCTTTTATTAGTCAAAATACAGAGAAAACAGAGCCCCCCTGTTTCAAGATATTTGCTAATGCACGGTTAATTATCACATATAGCTTACTATAATTCATTTTACAGGGAGACCTCCTGCAGGTAACATACTAGCAGTTTATGAAGCAAAATAACCTCACTATAGATTAGAACTGTTTCACTACTGGTCAGACAGTTGCTGCTTCTAGGCCTTCTCACTTCACATTGCTAATTTGAACAAGGCTTTATTTTTATATTTGTCAGCAGCAAGACTGTAGCATGGTTGTTAAACCTCTCCCAGGCCTAATTAGAGTAGCAATGCTAGCATTCATAATGAATCTCGTGTCCTGGGTTGGAGGAGGTAGCCGTGGTGCTACAGTAGCTTCCTGGCAGACAGTTGCTGGCAGGTTTAAGGTAGCTTGTGGCTTGCAATATTAAGTGACTGTTGAAATTCATTGACTCCACTGCGGCTTATGTGTCTAGATGACAACAAGTTTACACGGTTCTTTTATAGTTACAGCAAATGGGTCCATTTAAATATTTATTAGGTGATTATGGTGATGTGAAATGGAAAAAAATTGCAAAGTACAGTATTGCATGTATAACTGTTTTAACTGTTTGTACAAAATAGGCCTGTGGTATCATTCGAAATTACAGCATCTTTTTTTCCTCATAAATATTTATAGTGTATCAGTAGCTAGGAATGCTAATTTATTTGCATTTTGTTTCTTATTTAATTTGACAGCCATTTGGGTAGCCATTAAAGGCACTCACTCTGATTTGAATGAAGGATATTTCAATCAGCAGTTGAGTGGCATTTTGATTGGAGTGGGTGAAGTTCAATTTTAGGAGTTCTTTTTGCCTTTATGAGACACAGAAAGGAACATTACCTGTATGTGCTTGATGATGGGAGCACCCAGAGAAGGCCTGCTTCTCTGAAACTTTTACTTTTGAGGAATTTCTCATAATCATTGGATAAAATGTAGTCAACTTGTTTTATTTTGTTCTTCATTTGGCTTAACTGAAGTGAAAAGAACACAAGAGCCAGGTATACATTTCTGCAAAAATTAACCAAGATTTGTTATAAAATATGAATATGACTTGGATAATATAACAAACTATCTCAGGTATATAGACAAAAGGATTAAATACATACAGGAGAAGAAGAAATCCAATTAATTGACAGCTTTGTAGCTACTGTTTACTTTTTCACACCAACAGAAGAGATAGAAGTGAGTCAATCTCACTCAAGGGCATGAGTGAACATGATAATGCTATCCAGAGGTGCCAGAGCAAATATGTACATGGGAAATGCTTTCAGTGATAGCACAGAAAATATGTACAGTGAAAAGAAATCAAGCATAGTAGAGTAAATTTACCCCGGATATACGTGTGTCTATATCTATATATAAACTTAAACACAGTATGAGGGACTTGCTTTTTGTAAAGAGAATGAAATACACTACAGCAGCTTCACTCATGATGCTATCACTGAACTTTGCTGTTGTTTAGAAATCCAAATTTCCTGCAAGTGGGTGGCATAACTTTCTAAATCTATATTTTATAAAGAACAGCAATTAACAGCAGAGATAACAAATACGAAGGCAGCTCTTGTCAAGGGAAGTGCAAGATGCACATCATTGTCAAGTAGAGGCACCAAGCACTAACTAAAGTAATTTAACTGTGTTTTGAGATACTGACCAACATGTACCCACAGGTCTGATTTGTGCTTTGCTATTTCTGTGCAAATACTTTCTTTGATAGATTCCCATCAATTTCAGCAGGCTTGGAATACATTCTATTTTCTTGTATTGAAAAATTAATTGGAAATTCATTTAATTTAATTGCTCTTGCCCTCTTTCGGTGTTCCACTTGTTTACATTCCTCTGTTCTCCTTTAGTGCTTTTCCATCTTAGTTCTGCCATGGTGTCTTCTGTGCCCCCACCTTGCTCTTTGAAAAGCTGCACTTACTGTGTTTCTTTTGCAGGGGATTGACATGAATATTTTTTTTAATTTATGGTTGGAAGGTGCAGAATTAAGAATTTAGAATAGAAAACAATAAGCATAATTGAGATTTAGAAGACTTCTATGATTAATATGAGTATATTGAGATTTCCAGACACTAGCAGTGGACAGGGAAATATCTTCATTACTGGAGCCAATTTTGTCAATATTACTTGAGGAAAGTAGTTGCACAGCCCAGAAACATTGACACCAATTTGAAATGGAGATGGAGAAGTTTCATACTTTTGAAAATGAGGTGAGTTACTCTTCCAAACAGGATAGGAAATTTCCAGGATGTAAAATGGAGACATTAAGATGAATTAACTCTGCCTCACCCAGCTGCTTGAACATCCACAGGCTTCTTTAAGTCTTGCTGCAATATGTCCAGGATTTAGTCTACTGTATAGAGCACAAGACTGGCTGATATTTTGTTACTCCACTAATACTTATTTCATTACTAGTAGCAAAAAGCAAGACAGCAATCCTATAGGGATATGTTTAATGCTGGCTTTAGCTTAAGTTTGGTGCCCTTGCTCAGTTGAGAATGCTTGTGACTGAAGGTCCCCTACAGTACAAGTAGTAAGAATTACATATTAGTGCTCAGTTGAGAATGGGTTGTTCAGTTTCTTTTCTGCTATGAGAACTTAAAAGCCTAGGTGATGAATTACTGCATTAAAAAACTGCCTTTGTGATTATATAGATATTTACCCTCAGACTTAAGAAATCTGTGCTTTATCTCTGCTTTAATTTTGAGTGAAGTCCTATTAATGCCCAAGATGGTAAATTAAACTTGCAACTCAGAATGAACATATATCAGCTTCAAGTCAGAACACTGAAAATGGCTGTGTTCTTGTACATAGACAATAACCCTTGGTCTTTAGGGTTGTCGAACTAGTTCTTTTCACAAGTACTAAATTAATTTGAAAGAAGATGAAGTGGGGAAAACAGAACATTCTTTAGCTTTTTGAGCCTGGAACGTCTGTCCTACTGTTTACTCAGATTTTCCATTGAGATCACTTCCTGAATTGGGCATAATATGAATAAGTGTTCTGAGAGGCGGGTTCAAAAGCTAAGCACACAGAACCTGTCCAGTTTTGCGGCATCCTATCAGTGACAACGCTGAATTTGGTTCAAGTTTTTCAATAAGCTCAGAAATGTCACATGTGCAGCTTGAATAAGATGAGCTTTCATTGTATCTTACATGATAAATTTCATTAAATGTTAAATTCTAACAATACTATTTATGTTTTAAAGCACCTTAATGTATGTATCTGCCTTGTGATTTCAGTAGAACAATTTGGTCTGAATATAAAATGTCAGAATTTCATCCTAAAAGTACCTGCCAAATTACGTGGTTTTACCTATTTATGAAGTGCAAAGACAGATTACAAAATATCTAAAGCAGTATGGTTATAATCAATTATTTTAATGGAAAGTTTGTGTCCAAACACAGTACAAAAGATGTTAAGTTCCCCCATAAACCTTTCAATGCAAGCCTACTTGCAAAAAGAAAAGTAAGCTAAAATATGAACTTACAGTCAACAGGTGGTTTATCCTAGGGCTCATATAGTTGTTTTTGCTATTAGTAGTTCTTAAGAATGAACTATGAAAGGATGGCTTTCTTACTTCCATCCATCACTATTTGTGATTGGTTTCCTAAGTTAGATGCCCCTCTCACTTTTACTTCATTGAGTAACTAAAACTATTTATGCAGCATAATAGAACTATCTTAAATACAAGTGGAGTGCAAACAAACATTTCCTGAATATAGTAGAAGCATAAAATCAATTATACAAAAGTTTAGGAAGACCAGCTATAAGAAGCAGAACAGAACTGCTCAAAGCAAGCTGCTGTTTTCTGTGTAGGCTGTTAGTTGGACTTCAGAGAAACATCCAGGAGCATCCCTGGAATTTTGCTAGCTCCAGACATGTTTTTTTTTTCCCTGATTATTAGCAATGTTACATTAACTATCCTTTTCACTAGTTAAAGTGGCATCCAGGTGTCACTTCCAATTTCTGCAGTAGCTGCACCATCCTGGACTCTCAAAGCTTCTTTAATAAAGCAGGCATTGCACCTCTTGTCTGGCCCTCCCTAGTTTTAAGAACCCTTGTTCAGCACATGACTGGGGTTTTTTGAAGTGATCTAATATTTTGGTACTGATAAACTACTCTTGCCTGCTGAATACAGACTGAATTTTTGAAGTAGGATCAATGAATATTCACACAGAAACATGAGACTGAACTGAAAAAATTCTGTATGTGCCTGAAAGCAGAGCTGAGTGTTCTGGCTCAGTGAGGCTAGGTTACAGGCATGTTTTTTTTTCTATTAATGCATGCACAGAGGCTTTCTCTTGTTCAACTTGCTACCTTGGAAAAACAGCAAAATAAACATAGATTTGCAAAAAGGCCATGTTGGAATAATTGTTTGGTGTCCATAATGATTCATGGATATCTGAAGCAAGGTTTGTAGAGAAGACAGTATCTTTTGTTAGCTGAAATTATATTTTGGATAAAGGTGAAAGATTTGTGAAGGAAACTCTGCAGAAGACCAATTGAACACACCAGGCCCTTCAGCTCCTGATTTGGGGTAATAATAAAGAGGAGAGGGATCAGCAGATTTAATTAAACAAATACAATAATTAAAAGGAGTGTTGGAACACATCCACTAAATTAAACTTGCATATAAATTTTTGTCTTAAAGAATCTGTGAAATCAAATATTTGGGGGGGTGTATGTGCATTCAATATACAGTTGACTGTTCATGCAGTGCTGTAGCCTTTTCTAGCTCTGTTTTGTGACACAACTTTGTGACATCTTTACTCAAGATAATGTAAAATACTTTATTTTCAAGACATTTCTGCAGTTTAGTAGTTGAAGTTATTGTATTTTATACATTCGTCAGAACTATTACAGGTTCATTATTATAATCCTTATGTATTAATTCTAACACTGCAAGGTGGGGATGTACTGTTTTCCCTACTGAACCAATACTGAAAATGAGAGAGATCTTGTCCCGGAGATGGATATTAAAATCTGTCTCTGAGCACAAACTAGTTCTCTCACCATTGAGTCCCTCTTCTGCTCATACTCCATATTGTGATCCATTTAGATGAAAGATGTTGAGGGGCAGGGGGACTGCAAAAAAGCATGCAGGAGGGAGAGAACAGCACTTGCTGCACTGTGGCGCAAAATAAGGCTTCTTTTTACAATATTAGGACAAATAAGTTTAGACAATCAGTAGTACAATAAACTATATTCTATCTCTATGTATGACACTGGGAAATAGAAATCCATTTTTCAGCTGAATGAAAAATAGGAGGTCCAAGTGTCAAGATCTTAGCACTAGGACAAGTTGGAAAATTTCCAGTGGAACATTTTCTCTCAGCTAATGCCAGTTCACCAAAACCTAACACATTGCATGAAAATGTCTACTCCAATGAAATTTTTGATGGAAATGTGCTTGGTTTCCTGCCAGCTCACCCGCTTTTCCCAGCTCTCAGCTCCCCGGCATCTCATGTGGACTGGTGCCAGAAAGTCAAGTTTCTTCACGTTATTGGCCTGTTTGGCAGACTGCCACAAAGGATGGGAGTCTGGGCTCACGAAAGTGGACAAGAAACCTTATACATGCACATACAACCATACACATACTCTCACAGGTCATTTAAATCCATGTCAGTTCATTCAAAGTAGAGGTTTTTTTACATAGAGGGTCTTTTAAATATGACTCTCGTATGGAAAATTTCTCATGTTGGAATTTTAATTCCAAGTTGCAACTGCAAAAAATTGAGGAATATGAAAAAATTTCCTTATAAGGGGAATACTGGTTCCTGTTCAAGTGCATGTTGCATTATTGTCATTGAGGCTATCAACAGCTCCATCTGCTTCTCTTTTTCATTGCATAACAAGATTTATGTTTGTAACAGGTAAGGTGTTTACACACTTAACCTTAATGAAACAAGATTGTATTTTTAGAGAATTGTAAACATTTATTTTAAAAATTCCTCTTAAGCCACCTTAAATAAGGCAGGCAATCTTTTTTTGGTCACTAAGCTTTAGTCTGTGGACTGAGGGGATAGAGAGTTTCAATGTTTTTGGCTGAATAATAAACAGAAAATAGGCATATATACTGAAATTCTGACTGAGAGGTCCCTGAAGCAGGAGCACTGTAATGTACTTTTCCATAGCCTCACTTAATGCACTGCAAGCTGCTCAGTCACTTGTTATGTGAAAGTAAATAAATAAACTTCAATCACACTGTGTTAGGTAATTTCTGACTAGGGGGATGTGTTCGCATTTGAGACAAAAAGCAGTTGATTTAAGTAGCCATTAATGAATTCCTTTTCTGATTATTCTTAATACCTTGGATTAGCATAACAAAGTCAGACTCTTTAAGAGATCAGTACTTGAAGAAGTTAATTTTTCAATTGAACTTTTGAGAAGCTGGAATTTATAGTAATAGATAAAATTCTTACTATTTCATCAAAGAAGGGTTCCACTGCTGTGTAAATCGGCATTGTGGTTGTCAAGTCTGAGTCTCACTGCCAGTCTGTAAAAAATACTGTTTTTGTAATAGTAGGAAAATATCCTGTATAAGACACTACAATTTCTATTAAACAGAGAAAATATCTTTCTTTGTCAAAATAAGGGAAGAAAACATTAATACTTCTTTATTGCGGGGGGGACATTGTGTAGTAGAGCAGGAGGCTGCATTGATGCTGTCCCTGGCTCTTTCATAAATTGTAATATGACCTGAAATTGCTCCCAATGTCTTTTTTTCTGAGGCAATGAAGTGGGAATGATCAGCAAAATACTCCTGTATTAATGATAGCCTTATGTACACAAATATTTGTAAAAGTCTTCAATAAAATGCACTGTTAGACTCATTACGCATTAATTTGGGGTGTTGAAGATTTTTATGACACATGGGAATTAATTTTGGATGTTCTAAATGTACATGTTTCTGCCCATGTCATTGTCATAATGTTGAAGAAGGCTCCGTCAGTTGCAAGCAGCAGAAGAAAGTGGGTAAAGAATTTACTGGCAGAAACTTCAGTTCAGTCCTAAAAGTCATCTCCCTTGCTGTGGCTGCACAGAATCCCACGATCCTTTGCTTGCATTAACCTTGGCATCAGTCTATCCATGAGGAGGAGAAAATGGGATGTCTATGTGTATACACACACACATAGACAGCAGCGTTGAGCAAGTCAAATTAATCTTCTGGAAGGAAATGTTAAGGTTAATAAAATCACAAACTTCATTAATTGTTCCTTGCTAAAAATGATGCAACAGAAACTTGTATGCTAACAGTTGCTTTCTAATGTCCCTAAATTGAACTCTCAGTTGCCCTCTCTAATCTCCTAATCTTTTTGCAAAGGAGACCAGAAGGGCCTCTCTACAAAGCAATCTTGACTGCTTTATTTGACTCATTGGGGTGAGAGGAAAAAGGGAGGGGGGTGCAGCACGTATCATGCTGCAAATACAATTCAACATGTGCAATGAAGTGACAGCTGAATTCTTCAGGCCTTTATGTCAAAGAATCGGTCCTGGACTGTGGTGTGTAAGCAAAGACGTCTTGTACTGTTATCTGACTAGTGTTCTCTAAGAGCAACAGTCTGACTAAGGGGGAAAAAAAATCAGCTCAACTCTCAAAAAAAATAGAACAACACTGCCACTGACTTTCCTCAGCAAGTACCTTGCATAAAGTGAAGCTCAGCTCTTTACTGTAAGACTGAACTAGTTCTGACCTCTCTCCACTGTTGCAGGCACTTGCAGCTGCTCTCTGGTGGAATGAGAAAAATCTGATTTCCATACAGAAGTGCATCATCTAAGATTTTGAACTTTTGTCTATTCATCCAGAAACAATATAACACATTTTTCTGACTGTTCTCTGTCTGTGTTAAGGGGCTCAGATAAGTTTATGCCTGAAAATTTGGATCTGGATCCAAGTCTTTGACCATTTCTACCCTGTAACATGAAGGTATTGAAATAAGTAATTCCACAGAAAAAAGTTAGACTCACAGTATGTTAGGATGCTGGTTTTGATGTCACCTGAAAGAGAGGGCAAGAGATGATTGTGTTGTGCAATGCATGTTGTGCTGATTTTCTTAATGCAAACAAAAAGTTTGAGGTTAGACTCATGGTGTTTCTGTTCCCAGTGTACTAACCTTCATGACAATGTCTATTAGCTCTTCACGTTGTAGGACCTCAGACTCATAGTGAAATCACCTTTATCCAGAAGTACACATCCTGGGATATTTCTTAAAACCAGGGATGGACAAAGATAAGAAGCAGGGATTCCTAACTCCATATGCTGAATTGGACTGAGACCAATGGGCCTGTACAGAATGTAGATTCTCAAGTATTTGAGGGTTCAGGAACATGGCCAGTGCCATGCTGGGCCTGGGGGATGAGAGGTGGCACACGGAGGGCAGCCACACAGAACAGAGCTAGGGATTCAGACTTGGATTATATAGGAGCCTATGGAAGTAAAGGCACCTCTCTTCTACAGTCTGTCCTGATATTAAAAGATTATATTTCTTGCTATTGATCTCTTTCCATTTGCTGTAGTAAACTGGATCTGATTTCCTGATCTTTTTTCCTGTAATTAGCTACTTTGATCCAAAAAGCTGATTACAATAACTAAATTAAACTGTGTGCAGTGGTGTGTCGTTCCATCAGATGGCACAGATGAGTTCTACAGTCTCTGTGGAGTCTCCCAAATCAACTGTTAATAGCTGGTTTTAATGTAAGAATTCCTAGGTTTTTCAGTTTTTCTTTGGTCATAAGATATTCTGGAGGTTTGGGTTTTTTCCTTCCTGAAATTGTTGCGCTGTTTTCAGTACTTAACAGACAGACTCCAAACGAAGCAGCCATTCCTAACCTATGCAGACAAAGCGAGTGGTTCCCTTAGCAACAGGAACCATGTGGAGGTTCTCAGAGAGCTCTCTTTTCCCCCTACTCGTGTTTTCTTTTAACTCAACATTTTGCACAGCATCTTGCATGGAGACTCCGGCAGCTGGGCTGGAGGCAAACGGTTCTTCCGGCTCTAGCTAACCAGGGCTCGAAAGGCAATTGTTCTACGCTCATCAGACAGAAAAAATGATAATCATGGGTAAGTGAACTGGCACACAATCAGAGTTCACGCTGAGGAGGGGGAAAGTTTACTGGCTGGCAACCAGAAGTGTCCAGCACTTCCCAGTAGGCATGTATGTTTGAAACAGGGGTACTAATGTAATGCTTACTTTGTTTACTGGTAGGATTGCATGTCTGCATTTAGCATTTCGGGGCTTGGCAACATTAGCACAACTGGGATCTAGTCCTTAGTATGCTACTGACTTCCTTTGTAGCCCTGAACGTCTCACCTCTGTTTTCCTTCCCCATCCACTAAAGGCAGATGGTATTCCATGAGGATCTCGAATGGACTGTAAAGTACTGTAGAAATATACCACATTGCTTGGCAAAATTTTATTTGCTTTTGAAGTTAATGATAAGGTGTGCAGAATCTGAGATAAAATATTGCTCTTGTATTGAAGATTTAGCTCAATTAACTTTTCTGTAGATCTAGTTGCTTTTTTTCATGGTACAAAAGAGGAGATTTGTGCATGTAGTGTTTGTACGTATGCATAAAAAATTGTGTATGCTGATGTATAAATAACAGAAATAGAGCAGTTTATTTCCCTCAAAATAGCTATAGCATTGTTAAAATAGTAGCTGTGTTTCACTGAAATCCAGCATACTATAAAATAATGGCATTTAATCTTTGTATGTATTGAAATAAACACTTGTTCTGCTATCGCTAAAGTGTTGTGTATTACCAGAGCTCTTGCAAGTTGGAAAAGCCTAATGCATAAACTCTATAAGTTTGTCATTTTACCTAAAAAGAGACATCTGAATTAATCCAATTTTGTCAGTTATTTTGTGGGTGACTTGCATAAGGGATGAATTTGTCTCTCAGTTCTTCCTAATTTAATGTACAAAGTTCCTTTGGTCACAATTTTTCATCACATTTGAATTAAAATGCAAGAATTTGAGTTTGTATTATGACAAATAGTGCTGCATACTGATCATTTGGATGCAGGCATCCTTTTATTGCACACTTACAGACAAGTCTCATAATGTCGCAGTGAATATATTTACCACTACAGGCAACTTAATTGCACTTAAAATGTGATTACTGCAGGAAAAAATAGGCATTGGTATCTACATGCGCGGAGTGGCTGCAGAAGTATCATGCTATCCACAGCTATTCCAATAATGTACTGTTATTACTCTTCCTATTCCTTGTGCAACGCTAACCTTCTACATATCGCTTGCTATGTGCTTTAACAGCACCCAGTACCACTGAGCTTTTCCTAGATGATCACAGGTTCAAACAGTCATAATACTGCCTTTTGCATGGTAATTGACAATTTGTCTCTTATGTCCAACTAAAATTAAGAAAAATTGCCATGTTTGCACCTTTATGAATAATGTTGGGTTTTGTGCCTGAATTAAGATCAAGGCAATAATGTAATGTCATGGAAATAAGTTGTTCCTCTTTTCTCTCTGTGGTTGTATTTCCTTCCTTTTATGCACTACTTCAAACAATACTACTGCATGAATCAATGATACCAGCCAAGATACAGGATTAAAATATTTTACATTTAGTAAGCAGTGTTTGAGTTCCAAATTACGATTTATTATGTATATTTTGTAATATGTGAAGAAAATCCCACTTTTAGTTTCTGGGTTTTTTAGCAAAGACTTTAAGTAATTGCAGATTGATCTTGATTACTTCCCCCATCCCCATTTGGTGCCTAGTGCCGCAGTTTTCCCTTGTTCGTCATTTATCCTATCTTTTTGGGTAGACTTTATTTTCATTCAGGTGAACAAAAATGTCAGTCCTTTTGACAGGCCTGCTGTTAAGAGATTTTGTATGAATAAGCCACTGGGAGCACTTTGAGTTACTTCAGACTTAATAAATTTGTAGTGTTATTAGCAGTAGTTTTACTGTGCCTTTCATCCAAGCATTTGAAGTGCACTGCAAACACAAATGAAGCCTCAACAGAAATCTAGAGGCAAGGAAGTAACACTAAGCGGTCACTTCATCCAGAAACTAAGTAAATAACAAGAATTCTAATAATCTACAGAAGTGCTACGTATCTTAGAACAGGAAGCAAAGATCTAATGTAGAAGCAACGGATTAGATTGATAACAACACCTATTTCAATTTCTTGACGCTTCACATATGGGACACATATATAGAGTAAGATGAAACGGAAGAAAAAGTGGATGTTAGTCTTAAAGATTAAAGAAATGAATGATGATTGACCTATAGGAAGAGTTATGAGAAGCTTATTTATGTGGCTGGCAGTCAAGAAGTTGGAGAAGTTTCATGCTTTTAGCAAGAAGGATAATCTCATATAGATCAAATTTCTGGATTTTACCATTTGTATATATTATATGATTTTTCAACACCAAGTAAAAGGCAAGGCTTATAATGTGAGTAATTGGTTTTTTTAGTCTGATATATTCATAAAGATCAGCAGGTATAACTCCTCCAAGATATCTCTGGCTAAAAAGAAAATTATATACTAGCTTATGCATGGCTTATGGCTTTTTATATAGTATCCCTGAAAAGAGGACTGCGATAGTGTGTGATAGTCTGATGTGATACTGCCCTTAGCGACCCGTTATCAGTCAACTGATCCATTGCTAAAATATGTTATTATTGCATGAAGGTAGACAGTGGGCATTCTCTTCTGTAAAGGCTTTTCAGCATCTTTTGTGGGAAGAACCAGAAAACTTAGGAATTGTGACTGGCTCTTACACAGCTGTTTCCAATCCTGGAACTGGTCTGGCATTTTCAGAGCAGTCTTAAAGGATTTAAGAAGCCAATACTAGTGATCATATACAGTCTGTAGTTGTTGTTCAGCAAAGTGGCTAGAGTCTGTATCCTTGTGTCATTTCAGTCCTGACTCTGAGTACGTCTAGATGGCAAACTTTGGCTAGAAAGATGCATGTGAGTCAAATGCCAATTAGTCCATGGGACTAGTGGTCCAGCTACTTGCTTATATAGATGGAGGCCCTGAAAATAGACAAAGTGCCCCGATCTTTCATTGCCCCAACATCCCATTTAGTCATGTTGTATCACTGAGACAAATACAATTCTTACTATAGGATATGCTAGTGTGCTCCTACAGACATAAGTAACAGCAGCTGTAAAAGCACTGCAGCAATGGGTTTAGCTTGCTGCAGCTTGATAAGACAAACTCTCCAAAGACGTGTGAGAGCACTCTAGTTTCTAAAGTGTACAAAATCTAGTGCCTTCATGTCTTCATTGCTAGCATCATCCTTGCTAGCTCATGTATGACAAAATTTGCTATAATCACATTACGTTAACTTGATGTGTAGGCATAATTGATGTGGTATAAACTGTACTGAATAAACAACTGGGAAGTGTTATAGCCCAAAGATTTATTTTACTGAAAAAACATACTCCCGAGCAATTAAGATGAAAAAATAACAATGTGTTGTGCTTAAAAACTTAATGGCAATGAGCAGCACGCATATATCGTCTGAAGTGCAATAGGTGGCACATCTGAAAGAGTTCAGCAAGGAGTTTGGATAAACAAGCCCTATCTCAAAGCCTTTTCAAATTCACAAATATCATACATATGAGAAGACTTAGATTAATGCTTTTTCTCTCTACTTGAATGTTATCAATAGAGTTTTAACGGACAGCCCTATAGAGAACTGGAATTACTTCCTTACGCCCTCATTTTTAATCACTTGCTTTTAATCGCTTAATTTTTTAGTCATGGCATTTGTGGAGCTGTTTTCTCCTCTTCCTATGACAAGTTGGTTTTACTTTTCTATCAGTTTTTCTCTATAGATGGTGCCTTTTCATACTTCCTTTCTCTTATTCTTCTACTCTGTGGATGAAAAAAGAATATTTTCTTTCTTTTCCCTTCTCTCTACTTATTCAGCACCATTATGAAAAAGCACATAAATGTGTGTTTTTGAATAGAGTCTGCTATACAGAAGCTATTCTGTATTGTCATAGATGTATTCATGAGATCATTCTTCAGACTCCAGTCTATTGCCTGGGACGGTTGTAGAAAAAATTAAGTGGGAGGGCCTTCAAAATAAATAATAACTGTGGTTTATAATTTCATTTCTCTGTCTAGAAATAGTTCTCTTTGATCTAAAAAAGGTAAAACCAAGACCTGAAAAAAGTCCTTTGCTGATTTTATAGGCTGCGTTTATGTCATCTTCAAGCCTGTGTTAAGTATCATCTCATGTATGATTCGGGTTAGGTTTGTTCTGTAGTAGTAAACCTTGAGAGTTTGGAGTGCATTTTGGAGGAAGGTGTGGAAATTCAGTATAAGCTTGAAGTTGATGACTAAATTTGCCTTCCCCAAAAACATATCAGAAAGGCATATATAGTGGCTCTGAATTCAGGGTTAGTTTCCTGC
Organism: Phaethon lepturus; assembly: GCF_000687285.1. Classification (NCBI taxonomy): domain Eukaryota; kingdom Metazoa; phylum Chordata; class Aves; order Phaethontiformes; family Phaethontidae; genus Phaethon; species Phaethon lepturus. The sequence continues at coordinate 51,695 of NW_010562764.1, forward strand.
CTTAAGGAAAGGAGCTGAGAAAGATAGAAATCTGCTGAGGGATCCTGAAACAGCCTTTTCTAAACCTTTTAAGGCTAATGTCTCCTTTTCCTTTTGCATCCTGACAATGTTAAAATTAATGATCTTTGGATTTAAATTTCACATGGAGTCACGCTGAGAAGATGTACCTGAATCCAAGTTTCTTCTAAATACAAAGTTGCTGTAGCTTTTGTTCAGAGCTAATCCCTGTGTGAATCATATGGCAACGCTCAGCATGCCTGGTCTCCTGAAGATGTTCCTTTGAGGTCAGCAATTGTCTCAAGCAAATATTTGCCACTTCATAAATCTCTGCTTGTATAGACTGGATTCTATAGCTTCTTTTTTGGGCAGTGCAAGATTATACAATAGCTATCATGCATCACCAGGGGAATAACAAATTCTTTTTGAAAAGGAGAGTAGATGTTCAGACTGAAGCACAATGTTTTTTGTAGCCAAACTAAGTTTTAGATAAGTCAGATTGTCACTTGAAATAGATAGGAATTTCAGGTCCAACATTTTAATGACTAAAATAATATGTTGTGGAAGTTGACATATGCAGTCAGAGCAGTTTTGAAAAGCAAAGGAAAAAGTTTGAAATATTTCACTGAATGCATGATTATAGTGCTCAAGGAAGTTTCTGTAATAATATTTAAAATCATGACTGTATTTCAAAAATTATTATAATGACATGTATCAAATTTGTTCAGAAGTTAATGTTGAATTAGAATTGCCATTTTGCCATTTGTTCTTCTTGAAAAGTATATATATCATTAGGCATTTTATATATGGAAAATTTGATGTATGGTCATTGCAAAAGGATATGGAAAAGAACTGGCCATTTTTATTGGATTCTGTCTGGTGTGACAATACTTTTTGGCTCACAAGTGAAGGTAATCATTCAATTTTTATTTGATATATAGCCAGAAAGTTATTCTTTAAAAATAATCAACATAGCATTTTACTTCGTTTGAGTTGGAATTTAAAACAGATGATGGTTGTTAGGGGCTTTTGAAAACTAAATGGGCTAATGTATTATAAAATATCCCACATCTAATTAGTTAATGTTGAGTATTTTAGAAGTGACTTCCATTGTATAATTCCTTCTGTATAATCTGATTGCTTTTCACTGTGGTACTGCGTACAAAGAAACTCTGACATCATTGGGCAGATGCATGTCTCTGTGTTGCCTATTTAAAGAGTTCTTCAGATTTCGAACACAATGTTAGAAGGCTTAGACCGATGCTGTCTGAACTTGACTGTTGTCAATTTGGGATTAAAACCAAATGTCGTAACAGCTATGTGTTCACTGCTTTCCAGGATATTCTTATATAAAGTATATTTTGTATCTCATTATCTATATCTATTTTGAGCATTTAGGACAGAAAGTGTGCAGTCTGAGTGTTCACAGGGGTAAAGGTAGAGTCTCAGCTGTGACATGTTTCAGCACTACCAAATTAAATTGAACTACTACAGTTTATAATAGCTAAAGAATTGCTCCTTGCAGTAGTACATTAAAAAACAACTCAATTTCATTTAGCTAATAATAAGAGGCTGAAAGTTGCAGCATTTGTTGGCTTAAGGTGAGGCATGTATTTTTACATGGTCATGCTATAGGCGTGACATTTTAGCCATTTGTAAAACTCTGTAAGATGATAGGAAGATGAAGTTTTGGAGAGCAAACCAGGTTCCGAGCAATGTAAGAGAAAAACAGGGTGGAGGGAAAGATTAGTTTGAGGAGTTGCAATTTCTTTCATTTTGTCACCGCTTGTCTGCAGTTTGGTGATAACCATTGCTCCAGACAGCTCCCATCCTATCTCGTTATTGTCCCTATTGAACAACAGTAATTCTTTGCTATTTTCTATTCAAGGGAACAAAACAGAATGTCAAAAAAGTTTCTGCAAGTGATATCTGCTGTTGTGTTCATATGGCTATTTATTTAAACGCACAGTATGCCATAGGAAAGCTGTGAAAGTTTACACTGAGCATTGCCAGTCCTCACAGTCTGATTATAGTGCCAGTTAGTTAGGATTATATTTAGATTCATCATCCAAGAAACAAAGAAGGAATTGGGGTAGAGAGAGGAGAAATGCTATAGGAGGATGGTAACGGGAAAAGTAAAAACATTTTAGCCTCGTACCTCCTAATCCACCTGGCTACCCAGTCAGAGTACAGTGTGCCTTTGCAGGCAGAGATGGCTGAGTGAGAGATAAACGTATGTGGTTTTATGCAGTCTTCATATCTTGCAGCTAATCATTATTTATAGATATTAATTAGTTCTCTGTCTCTGCTGTTTTGTTATGAACCTCTGTCCAGGTTTCTGGCATGCTTTTAATGAGGATGATTAATACTGGACTTTTAAAATTATTTAAAAATTAGCTCCCCTGCAAGAATCCGCAGAGAGAAGGAAATTGATAGTAATGCACTGCTTCAGTGTGATAATGAGAAACTGGATGTTGAGAATAAGTGTAGTCATTGTTGTGTGTGATTTTTTTCCTTTGAAAACTTTTGCTGAGCTTAATATTGCTATTAAAAAAGGTGATGTTTTAGGCTTCATATTTAAGTTGTTGACATAAAATGTATTTAGTTGTAAACCCAGCAAACTCTCTGTAAATTGTATGTCTCAGACCTTACTCTTGCAAACACCTACTCATGGGTCTTACCTCATCAAAATCAGCTATTTATACACATAAGTGTGCTGATTGGGCTTTCTTGCTTTAAATCAATGAGTTAAGAAAGACTACTGCTTTCAGGACTCTGATTGATTTATGCATGTTAGCAATAAAATACGTAATGTACTATAGTTCTTTCAAAGTGCCCAGCCACATTTATTGGGACTTTTATCCTGCTCACAAAGTTTGCCTTACAGGACCAGTTTTCAACAGTGATAGACTTCCCAACAAGTGGCTAGATTGTTTATTTCATGTTAGTTAGGCCACTACATTTCTTAAATAGATTTTTTAGATTTATCTTGGGATTTCAAATTAATGTTATAAAGGATTTTTGTTGGGACAGAAAGGGAACATAATCCAAAAACCTCTGAAATCAATGGAAGTTTTTAGCTGATTTCAATGAGCTTTGAGTTTAGCTTTCAAAGGATGTTTTGGAGAATTAATTAGCTTATTTAAATAGATACCTCATGTATGAACCTGGTTGATAATATTTTTTTTCTGTGTTGCTAAAAACCACAGGGTCTTCAGGATCAGAATCGTGAAATTTCCAGTACCCAGTACTGTAGCTGAAATAGTAGCTCATACTTCATTTTGCTATTCTTTTTTTTGTTGCTCTTAAAGAAAAGATTGAAATTATGTATAAAACCCAAGACACCCAGCTGGTCAGACACCGGAATGGCACTAAGCAGGGCCAGCTGCTCATCATGTCTCCACTACTGTATAACTAAACTCACACATAACTATCATGTCTTCACCTTGCTGTTTCCTCTGTGTCTTATTTATTTATATTGAAAGCTTGAAAGAGAAAGTATTCTTCCTTGCTAAGTGTTTTTAGAGCATATAACCCCAGTTTCAGCAGGGACCTCTTGATACTACAGCAATAAAAATAAACAATTAAAGTCTAGAATAATTGCTTTAATTAGATGTTTTAGAGCTGACCAACTGCAGATTATGGTAGAAATGTGTCATGCTGGCTGCTGTACTGGGTACAGAATAACTGGTTTGTGTCCTTAAGCTTGCCAACAATATTCTTTTCAACTGAAGTTATTAATCTGTATACCCCCCCCCAAGAACAGAAATCTAATACCAGTATGGTAACAAATATGACATAAATGCATGCCATGTATTACTAAATCGTTTTATTTTGAAAAAATTTAATTATTCTCTAATATATATTCCTTCCCCGATCCAAAATCTGTGACATCAGGGATCTCCACAGATCATAATACAGTCTTTGCTCTCAACACATTCTCTTATTTTCTTTGTACTTCCATATTGCAAGAATAAGAGCAATTTTCTTAAGATCCAGATTTTCTCTCCTTTCTGGAAGTTTTAGTTTCTGTTCATAGTCTTCTGTTTTGTAGAGTTGAAAAAAAAAATTATTAACAGTTGGCCATGTGTAAAGTTCCAGTTTGTAGCAGATGGAAGTTTTTAGTTTTATTAAATTTCTGTTGTCAATTTTTAATAGTTGAGTGCTACAACACAAAATGTGCAACATATTTGGCAAGTATGGAGGGCTGGAGAGAGAGACACCTTGGTTTTGTGCAAAGATTTACTGGAATCTTCTGCTATGCTTGTCTTTCTGCTGTGACTAAGGAAATTCTTGCAGACAGTAAAAAAAAAACAGACTCAGGGTTAGAAGTGTAGAGTAAATCAGATAAATTATTTCCTTTCCATAATGAAACATGAATAGTTTGTACATGATTCTACAGGCAAAATTCATCATTAATGGTTTCCTGTTCTTTGGTTTAATCTGAAACAGGAATGGATAGATTTTGAAAGTTCTTACTTAGTGTCTTACCGTAGCCACTAACAATGGCTTCCACCATCTATGTGACAGTGTTCTCCATGTGTGAAAGAACACTGAGTGTTGAGAGTTCAGTAGGCATTTAATAAAATAAGAGCTTGTTCTTCTGAACAAAAAGTATTTTAAACAGTGGCTTTTAGAAGTCCTTATTGGGAGCCACTTCATTTTTTGATTTAAAGGTTGGACTCAGATTTGTAGAGGAAGAACTGGATTATTAACATGCAAAACCAGGCATCAGCAGACACATAATATACCTGTCTCAAGATACGTTTGAAATGTCGCCTAAAATAGTTAATAGCTAATAGAAAAAGTGCTGCAAAGGAAGCTAAGGTGTCAGTATGTGTATTAGCATATACAGCAACTCTGTGTGGTCACTTTGAACACTCAGTAAGTATAAAACAGTTATTTCATTTTCTAAGGATTTGGGGTACGGTGAGTGGATTAACACAGGGAACTACTGCAAGGTAATAGGTGTGCTGTAAATTTATGTTCCAGTGTAATTTGCAGCAATTTCCTGGGTAGACAAATGCAACAGAAAACGAAACAGAAATAAATGAACAGACAGAAGCAGAGCAAACCCCAGCTTGCAATCCAGACTGCAAAGCTGAAAAAACCTCGAGTTTCCATCTGGCTGAATATAAAGGAAACACGATCCATAAAAGGGGATACTAAGATCTCCTACAAGTTCAAATGAGGACAGCTATGCATCCTTAGAGAAGCCATGACCAAACTTGTATGGGTAGAAATACAAAAATAGACTGTCAGCAACTTTGTGGTTTTGTTTTCACGTTCTGTAATACAATCACTGGTGGCAGACAGACCACCCCAGTTTGCATCTGACTAATCCATATAGGAGGATTAAAAATGAAATACAGTTTTAACTAACTTCTCCTAGTCTGCTTGATAGTGTGTGTGGAGGGCTTTTATGTGGCATATTTGGTCAGACATGTTAGGAAGAAGTGGTAAAATTAAAGTATTTGCTAACCACTATGAAAATTGAATGCAGCCCCTGTGTATGGGGAAGGTGGAGAAGATTTTTTTATGTAACTCCATCTTAGTGTACTGAAGCATTTGTCCCTCAGCAAAATGCTGTTGGTATAGGAGCGGGACCTAAAGGCCCCACAGCCATCTTTTCTGCCTCAGTTAAATGCATGCATTGTAATAGAAATACAAAGATAAAAATGGCTCACATAAGCCAGGCGCCTGAGCATGTCGTCATTTTAACTGCTACAATCTGATCTTTTCATAAACACTGTGTTACATTTCCCTTTGAAATTTTAATTTACTTTTGATTTTGAAATTTAATGATCGAATGTGGCGATCTGAAATCTTTAATGGGAACCATGACAACTAAACCTCATAGGCTCCTTTGCAAAATCTTGCCCTTTGAACAATAGTAAAATATATGGGTCATTTCCTGGTCTGACTTTTGGCAGTGGGACAGTAGTATATTTTTGCAAAGTGAGATGTTTCTCCCCAAATTTGAGCACCCGGTAATATCAGTCTTCAGTGATCCTTGCAGGCTGGCAGGAAACACATAGTCTCACAAATGTGTCCTAGTCACAGACGTAACAGGGTTTGCCTGTGTATACTGCACAGGTTTATCTGGATTCATCACCTCCAGTGAACAGGAGCAAAAGAGGTCTTACTCATCTGCAACAACTTCTGCAGGAAGAACCTAACCAAGCAAGGTTAATATTGCAAGATAAAAATTGTTCTAGCAAAGGAGAAAGGAATGCTTTTCATTGCAAAATTGGAAACATCAAGACAGAAGAGAAAAAGGGAAATAACAAAATAGACTAGACTGTTACCTGTCCTCTGAGTGAAGGAAAGACAACAGGATCTTTCTACCCCTCTTCCCCAGTTAGGCAAGACAGAAAAAACAACATTTGCTTTCGATCTTGTTATCTAAAAAAGTTCTACAGGGACATGTCTTTACCTGGAGCAGGGAAACAGGCAGTTCATAGATGGGTTCAGTATCATCAGGTGACACTAATCCGTGACTCATAAATGCTACTACACTATTACTGCTAATAATAGCTTCTACGCAGTGTGTCAACCTGAGCCTCCCTGTAGTCATCCCCAGATCCATCTCTTTGGAAATCTCTTTGCAGCACTTCTTGTTGAAGAGGTGAAGTTAACTTGGAGTTAACTCTGTTCACCATGAATGGGGTTGTGCCCCTTCATTAGGTCATGCAACAAACTCATAAAGAAATAAAAATAAATCTGATTTTCATTCCTAGTTTGTTCCACACAACTTCTTTTATATAAACGAATATTGTGGTTCTTTTTCCAAGAATGATGTGGCTTGATGGGATGGGGAATGGTATCTTTTTTGTTTACATGGAAATTGCCAAAAGAAAGATGAAACAAAAAATGTATTTTCTTAATTTAGAAGTCACTCCAGGAGGCTGATTTCTCAAGAGCATAAACCTCTGCCACATCATTTTATTTTGTGCTTTTCACAACTGATTAGAGGAGATAACGCTGGAGAACTTTAAAGAAAAAAATAAGAAAAACACAAAGTCATAGACTGGAACAAAAACGAAAGCTTGGCTGTCATCTATAAATACGCGGTCTTGACAGGGGAATGTTCCTACTGGCCTTTTCTCTTTCAAGGTGAAAACTAATTCAATATAGTTATTTTCTCAGTTTTCTCCCTTGAAAAGTTGAGTTCTGAATCTGTGGCTGTTAACACAAAAACATTTGAAAATTACATGCTTGACATTGTATTTAAAGCTCTTCCCCTTTCAGGTATCAGCTGTGACTAAATATAAGCAGATTAATTAATGGTGCTGAAATGGCTGTCTGAATTCGCACTCATAAAGACAGACTCAGGCTTTCAAGTATCTTTTTTAACTGCATCTAAAATCTTCAACAGTTACCAAGAAATCTGCATTTCATAAAATGTATTTAAGGATGCAAAGATTGTTCCAAATTTGTTTTCAGGTATACCTGCGAATTCATTGTTCAGTCCTTTGGATTGTAATAGACTTTCACCACAGAAGGTATTTGCACCACTTAGCTTAGGTGGCAAAATGGAGGGCCCAGGCCCACCTCATTGGAAGTAGGTGACATTCAAATTTAACCAGTCTCAGTTACTTGCCTCACTGCTTTGACAGTAAAGGAAGCATTTATGACCGATGTATATACCTAAAATGAAGGCGGGGTGACTATCTCTTCCTCACTATGTCTTCCAGCAGAGCTAACAGCATGGCATTTTGATTGCAGGATTATCTGCCTCTTAGATAAGTATTTGTTACACTTTAAACTTTTATGTCATTGACAGAAAGACTGCGTCTGTTTAAACTTAAGTGTGTACTTTAATATTTTACTGCATAGGAGGAAAAAAGTTTCCATACTGATGGAATGAATGTTAGAAAAGAGGCTAATATAATAGGAAATTCTAATGTTGTGTTACTAAATGCTGTAGTGATGCTCACCTACTTGATCTATGAAATCAGGATCTGGGCCCATTTTTGTTAAAGTTTTATAGCCTAGACTTTCACAGACTGCAAATGGTGGAAATCTGTTGCTCTGAAACTTCTAGCTTGTTTTTCAGGCTGTCAAAGCTCAGAAGTTCAGACAGACATTTGGCTGAGAACCCAAACACTGAAATTTTCACCAAACTGGAAAATTAACTAAGTTTTACTTGTCACTGTTTATAATACTGATACTGACGTTTACAGCAGAAGATATTCCTTTCCTAGCTAGAATTGTAAAACTTTTAAAATAAGGTTCTTCAACTTAAATACTGTGACATCTGTGAACTGCTGCCAATTTTTAACAGCAAAATCATTGGTTCTCTGCAAATAAATGCTACAGGCCTCTTGATAAACCACTTTAGACTTCAGAAATTTCCAACTTCCTAATTGTGACCAATGAAGGATTCTTCAACTGGCAGAATAACTTCCTTTTATGTATAAGCTTTTTTTACGCACAGATTTTGTTGACATGAGTGGATTCTGTATGTGAAACAGTACTAATATACAGTGCAGAAACATCCTGAACAGCAAGGACAATTTTTCAGTAATTGAGCTTGCATATAGAGTAGTGAAGAATTTGCATGGTTACAGATTTTGTAGAAGATTAAGTATAAAGGCACTGTTACCTGCAGAAATGAAATCCATCTTGTCAGCTAGTTGGAAGACTCATGGGAAGGAATTTCCTGTTGTGGCCAATTTCATCTCTCCTTCCTCCGCCCCCATTACGTCTTTGCTGTGCCTGCTTCTTCAGCTCTATCCGAATATATTTTCACTACGGCACATTTAGTTATCAATCAACGGGAATCTCAGCTGCTGTTGTGCTTGGTGGACAAACTGTTCTTTCTTTATACTAACAAGGAATGCCTGAAATAGCCAGACACACAGCACTGATTGATGCAGCTACAGTTTATACACCTAGATTCAGACGGTCTGAAACTGCCAGAATTAATAGCTTATTATTAGAAAAATACTTCTTCTAGACTTATAATTTAAAACCGTTTAAATGTCTCAGGCATAATCACTGAAGTTAAAGTTTTAGCCCGTAGCTTGATGGTATGAATTAGAAACATGTCTGCCTCTCTCAGGTGCATTTTCTCTTAACATGTTTTCTGTTTTAGGGTTTTCCTGTATTTCTAGGATGTGATACCTGGGATGATAAAGATAGACGCACAACTTTCTACAGATTACATTATTATATCACTGAGCAAAAGAGTAAACTGTCCCTAGGCTAGTCCAAGTAGGGTCTGGATCGCCTGTAGAATACAGCTCCTACTTTTCAGTTCTTTTAGATAGCAATGTTCTGGTGTTAACTTTAGGGAGGGAGGAACAATTAAAAAGTGAAATGCAAACTTCTTCACTCCATAAGCTACAAAGAAGGGGAAGAGAAGGACATAGCAAACATCTCAAAGCACATTAATGGTCTGATTTGGGGTAAATTACAAGAAAGATGATTTGACCTCAAAAGTTTAGGACTATGTAATGTTGAACGAACAGAAAATGACCATACGTTTTCTTTTACAATCTTGAACTATCTGGTTAGCTCAACTCGGTGAGTGCCCACTGCTCAGGGAAAACACCAAGAGGCCACTCCCCAAAGGCAATCTGCGTTTGCTGTAGTGTTGGCAAAAGCAACAACTGCTATTTCTCCTGCACTTATTCTGTGACATATAACAGAATTAAAGGCTTTGAAGAGAATATGTTGGAAATGAAGGGAAGCTACCAAGTGAGATGTGAATGGAGTAAGATACCTCACAAACAGGGGCTATGGGACAAATAGCTCAATTTTACCACACACATTCTTACTGCCTTTGACTCTGACTCCTAATGGTTAGCCTTTCTGGTTTATATATCTGAGAGTTTAAGCTCGTGACTGGCTTTCGTCATGAAAATGACCCATGATTTAAAAGCTCTGGCAGCACAAACTGCAGAATATCGAGCTATGGGAAACTTGTCCAGAGGCTGTATTAGTACCAAGTGCTCAAGAATAGTGCATGGGCTACCCAGTTAGGTGAAATCAGAAAACATGAGGAACTAAAAGAGGATTGTAGCTCAAACTGAGATTCAAAGCATAAGACTGCATGTTGTCTAAGCAACAGTCTGCACTCAGAAAAAGCTATCAGACAGACCTGGATATTCTCATCACTGAGTGTGTTTTGTAATGTGCAGTACATAGCACCTGGATGCCCAAGCAAGGACAGTCTCCTGCATTTTGTAAATGGCTATAGCTTTGCCACCTGGGTTAATACCATACTCTTAGCTTGTGTTACTCTGTAAAATTGTAAGAGCAAAATTATCAATGCACTTAAAGAAGCTTTTAACTGATGGAATATTCATCCTTTCAAAATATTTATAAAGGCTGATGCAAATATTTATTTATATATCACCTGCTAGTTATCTTTTTATCTCTATTCTGTTTTAGCCTAGTTGATCAGAACATCTGGTGCTTGAATCAGGTCAAGCTTTTTGTGAATTGGCAAACTAAAAAAGGTGGTCTATCTTGAGCAGCATATTTTTTTCATAAAAAGTTTATGCTTTAGCAACCATCAGCACTGATATTTTAGGACTTAGAGGCTAGCTATAGGGGAATCAGGAGGCTTCTGTGTAACCTTGAGAACATGTGGGGCTGCATCCAGGATTGCCTGTGCACTGAGGACACACAACATCAGTCTGCCAGCTTGGTTGGAAAAACAGGATTTTTTCCTGCTCTTGTAAAGGGCATCTTTTTTTTTCCCAAGCTAGACTCCTGGTAGCTGAGCTCCATGTGTTAGTCTGCAGAACACAACAGCAGTCCTGGAACACTGGTTGTTATGCCAGACTATTGTTCCTTGGTTTGTCAGAGCACTAAGTCACTCTGTAAATATACATGGGGTGTTAAGTATATCTCTGTTCTCTTTCAATAAGAGCTGGTTCTGAAAAGGTTTTTGTAACTTGAGCAGTGGCAGGAAAAACACAGTATTGATTTTGCAGGTTATCTGAGGCAAAGTCTTGTTTTGCTTCCTCTGGATATTTTTAGGTATCCTTTATAACCATGACTTTCAGACATCCCTCAGAAAAGAAAGAATTTTAGAGCCTTTTTTCCTTGCTTTTTTTTTTAAGTGAATTCAAATACAAATCTTTTATATTCAGCCTTTCTTGGTGAATCTCAATACACATGCTGTATTTAAATAAAACGTAGCTTTATTTTCCTTTTTTTTTGCATTTAATTTATTTCAGGAATAAATTCATAATATAGTCAGCTACAATATGCGTGTCCTTTTTTTTATCTGGCTCTTAGTAGTCAATGTGCTTTTATACAAATTAGAACTAAATTACTTATATGTTTGCACTAGGAATGCTAGGACTGTTTGCACTCTCATTGCACTTGGAAGTTCATGCAAGGACATATTTCTTAATTTTACTTAACATCCCAAATTTTATTGACTCAGAGTCTTAAGGTTAATAGGCATATTTATAAATATACCCACATCAATCTATATTGTGGCTCTCGGTAAGTGCTAGAGAGGAGTTGTTTGCACAGGAAGTTAAGACAAATTAACTAAAGATATGATTTTAAAGTATATTAGTTAAAGTGCATTAAAGCTTGGTGTGAATGTTCTCATTCAGAAATAAAGTGACTGTAGTTCACTTTACCTTAATGCACTTTAAATTCACACCTTTCAGCTAATTTAGCTTAACTTCCTGTGTGGACAAGCCTTAAGATTGTTCCCATTAAATGGCTGTGCTGAGCTTTATTTTCTACTTCTTAAATGCAAACACGTAAAATAGTCATATGTTCTAAAGAGACTATGTTTTAAAAAGAGATTTTGTTACGAGGTTTCAAGCCATGACATTTGCTTGAATGGGGTATTAAGTGGTAAATTTTAGGATAAATTATAATTTTTAAGTATTTCAGGTATGAGATTAGAGAGAGAATTTATTTACCCAAACAAAAAACATAACACGTTGCGGGCAGCAGATGAAACCATGACATCTCTTACGCAATGAGTATGGGTTATTTTCACCTAGGAATCTATTGAGCAGAATAAATTTCTGCTCAATACAAAAAGAGTTTGAACTATTTTTTCAGGATTTCTGACCTTTCAAAGCTCTGGAGAAAAGGTGCCGTACATAGGCAGATCAACTCACCAGTCCAAACATGGTGACTTTGATGCTCTGCCCAGGAAACCTTGTCACCAACATGGCAGTGCATAGACATTTTCTGTTTAAAATAAGACTATTTCATCTCACTATTTAGCAGTAATTTCGGTATACATATTCCATCTTAAAGATGGATGTTTGATGATTATTTATTACAATGTCTTTTTGTATTTTGGGGTACTTAAGGTATATAAACTAACTATCTTATTACTGAGCATAGATTTTTCATTAGGTTTGTATCCTTTTATTCTCATGTTTACTGTCAGATAAAAGATAATTGTTCTCAGTTCCATTAAAAGCTGTGTATGTCAAGAAGCTGAGCTCTTTTCACAAAAAACTTGGGGTTTACAAATTATTTAATGTTATTTGACATGTTAGGCTCTTATTAATGTTGCATATTCATAGTATCAGGGATATAAGCAAGACTGACCTAACTAGGACTAACCGAAGTCTAACCCCTGTTATGTGAATTTATTAAGTCTACTTGTAGCAACATTTTTTGCCCTTAACAGAACTAGTGCTTCTGCAGTTACCTGTAGGTTGTTGTATCAAGTACTGTACAGAGCTGGGTGATCTAAATGCATTCAACTGAAAACAAGGATGTGAATTAGTAGTTGGATCTGCAGTGTGTTGGTCCCAATCCAGCAACCTACCTGAGTTTCCATTTAATTTTTAGTACGTAAGTGGTCTCATTGTTTTCAGTGGAACTACTTAGACTTCTGAGGGGTTAAAGAAAATCATGTGCTTAATGCTTTCCAGGGTTAAGACCAGAATGCTAAACACATTTTAGGGTTTAGCGCTATGCATTTTACTCTGCCGATGACATGAACTTTAACCAGGGAGTGTGTGTTACATTTGCCAGCTGTTATCCATGGTGTTCTACGGTTTGATCAGAGCTGGTGTGTAGCTCAAAAAAGACTGTACAGCAGCTCATAGTTAAGTGTCAGCTCATAGTTAAGTGTGTGTGTAATAAAAATTGTATTTTTGGTCTTCAGATAATGGTGAAAAAGCTCCAATTCTCTTTCATACTCTTTCTCCCATTTTTCTTATTGTTCAGATTTTTTAGGTAGCAGTAATACAGTCTTTAGATCAGCCTTTATTCACTGTATTCACTTTATTCACTTTGAACATAACTTCTGTTCCCTTTTCACATTGTTGATGAAAGTTACAAAATGTTTGAGAAAATTAAACTCTTAAGTACCAGTAATTCTTGATGGCCCTTCCCATAAAAATCAAACCTTCTGCGAAATAGAAGAATAATCTATGAAATTGTGGGTTTAAAAAATGGGTAAGGAATCATAGACAGATATAGTAGTGAGCTACATTGTCAGAGACCAACTTTTCCACAAGCTTTAACAAGTAAGATAAAATATATTCATTGGTGTTTGAAAATATATTTGCAACTGATATGTACTAGAAAATTTACAGAGTTCAAAGGAAACAAAAAGCCTTTGGCATCATTAATGGTTGACATATTTGTAAGACTGTTTGGCCACTGGGAATTATGATAATAATGTCTTCTGTGAGCTTGACAGTTACATGTTGCCATCTCTTGAATCATAAACATAGAATATCATGAAGGGAACATGTCTTAATAAACATAGGCAAGAAGCATTGTACAGATATTATTTGTGTTACAGGATCACCTACAGGCCCTATTTTATTAGGTATTGCACGTAAGAAAGAAAGCTTGCTGTGCAGACAGATGATGGATGAGGGTGGAAGGGGTCAGAGAAACAGGAAGCGACTTGGTCACGGTCATATAACAAGAATAGAAACGAAGTCTCCTCGCTTCCAAACCCAGTGTGTTATCCAGTATTCCACACTGCCGCTCCGTCTGTATGCTTAGTTATTTCTTAAGCTCAACCACTGCTTGAAATTTGAGCCCACCTACCCTGGATGTGACAATAAGCACCACCAAAGTTTTGAGTAAATACATTGAATGTGCAGGTATAGCAAATTACTTAGCAAGTGTAGTATCAGGTTTCTAATTTTATCTGCAGAGACCATCACTCCAGTTGTATTTTAGCACCAAAATAGCTCATTAGGTGAAATTAATTTAGCAGAAATAGTGAGTTTATCATCTGTGTTTCCTCTGTACATATGATAGGGTCAAAGTTGCATTTCTAGTTGCTTCACAGACAAAAGTGTAGTGTGTGGGAAGGACTGTAAACTAGTGGTCTCTGCAGACAAGTTTTTAGATTTAGGGACGATTGTCAAAGGAAACCTCTTTTCAGGCTGTGTTACCTTCAAGAAGAATAATTAACTTGTACCAGCTTTTCAGCTTGTGTCATGACCTCTGTGGACTCTTTTTCCTGGTAAGCCATGTTCATCTTACAACAAGCTGTCTTTTTTGTAAAAAAGAGAAAGCAAATCATATTTTTCTGAATCAAACATGCAATTTTATGGCAAGCTGAATCCCTTCTGTAGTGAGATGATGAGGAGTGACATTGCTTCCTTTATGCTGCAGTGCCAGTGTAGCAAAGGAGAGAGAGATGAAGGGGGAGAGATGAAGTATCCCACAGATACAAGAAACATTGTCCATGTTGTATACATGTACATTATGTCACAATTCCAGTATGGGAATGTTTAGCCTGTTGTACTTGGGTCATGTGTCAAACTAGATACAATTGACATGTTTTAATGTTATAGTCGTTACAGTGATTCAAGGATTTCAATTGGGGCACAATTCTTCATACTATGGGATATCACACCTCCAGATTCTCCTCTTTCTGGGTAAAAACTTTGGCTTCAAAGATTTTGACATATTCAAACATTTATCCAGGATTTCTGGTAACATAGCAGGCCAACTAGAGCATCAGTGACTGCGTCCATGCTGCAATTGCAGTAAGCTGGTTCTTTCAAGAGATGTTTGAGTAAATGCACACGCACCATACAATTGCTGTCTGCCTGCAATAGATCTGACACTTTCTGGAAGTTTTGAACAGACCTGCCCTACTGCACATGTGCTTTCAATTCAGGCTGCACTCACTCACTAAGTCAAGTCTTTCAGGAAGCATCTGACCTGCTCCACAAGCTCCGTGTATTTTTGCCCTGCACACACAGAAGATTTGCTCTGTTCCTCATGTGCACAAAAATTATATCCCATACAGTAGGTCTGACATGATGTTTTCAAGGTGCTGAGCAGGCTGCACAGGTGTTGCACAGCATATGTGTAAGTATTTCGATCTGGACTTATTAGAGGAACCCCAGAAGGCTATGTCTTATGTTTAACTGAAACAGTTGGAATCACGAACTGTTGCTATGACAGAACACAGGGCACTGAATTGTTACTGTATGGATGGAACTAGAGATGAGGGAGGGTAGAAACACCTCAAGTCAACTCTGCTGTCAGAGAAAGTGCTTCTGGTACTCCCGCCTTTAGATGCATGTGCTGTACAGTAACGTCAAGCATGCGTACTAATCCAACATATCTCATCAGACTAGGTGATCTGATCATGAGCAGTCAGTGCAGCACATGTGCACAAGGTCTGATGACTTGCAGAAGTGTTAGACTTATCGTGTATGTGATACATGGATCATATTTGCATAGGGCAGCCCTGAGTAGAGACTCGTTCATAGGCTGTAGGAACACAAAACATAACCATGCTCTACAGCCATAGGGCATTGAACATTTAGGAGAGAGTTGCAACTTGTCCTTCAGCTGCAGTTTTATTTTAAAATTACTTTTCTTCTGAAATACAGAAGAAAATGTGTTCCTAAATTTCCGTAGATGAAGAAAGGTGACCTTTATAAGTATGGTAGCTTATTTTAATAATTGATGGAAATAAATTGAATCGTGTAGTCACCCTTATGCATGGTTTATTTATACTGCATGACCTATCAACATATCAACTTATTAAATTTTCTGTTTACAAAAAGAGTATGGACAGTATGTTCAAATGTGGCTGGTTTTTACTTGTTTAAAACTTCATTGCCTGCTCTTCCAAGAAATCATTTGCATTAGAAATTACACTTTTGTGCAAATTGTTGGCAGATAATAATTACATCTTAAACTGTCAGCCAAACACCAAAGCTATGGTCCTCATATTTGTATTCTGTATTCCTTCACTGTCCACTAAAGCAAATTAATTACACTGTGTTTCTTTTGCAAGTCAGCAGGAGGTAAATTGTTATTGTAGGAATGAAAGGGAAGAGACTAAAAGAAAATTGTCAACCAATTTGTTAAGTTTTCATTTCTCTTTGCTGCATTGTTTTGCTATATCAAAGCCTGAAAATTAAATGCCTGCCAATGCTTTGGGCATTGTCCTAGTGCTGCTGGTACGGAACTGTTATTTGCAAGTGAAAATGTCAGATGGCTCTTTGAATGGCAGCTAAAAGGCATCATGAGGATTTAAAAAATCTGTTTCCTTTAATTTCTAATGGGCTTCATCATTCATTATACTTAAGAGATCTTGAATAACATGGCCTAGATTTACTTTTTTGAGGTTTCTGGTATCTTGTCTGTTGCATATGGCGGGATTCCATCTCAATTTTTTCTTGAAAATAAAATCCTCTTTTTTTGTAGGGAGGGAAAGCAGTAGGGAAGTAAAGGGTGTAGAAGTACAGGGAAAAATCTTTTTTTGTTTGTTTGTTTGTTTTTCAACCTATTGTGTAACAGGTAAAAAAATAAATGTGAACTTTTTATACGAACTTCCACTGAAATTTGAGATTTCAAAGAAAAAGAAAATTAAAATCATCAATACAACTAAATATTTTTCTATGTTTCTAAGTAGCTTCAGACAATAACACTCAGAACCAACAATTTTAATCTCCGTAATTTTGATTTTCAATTATATTATTTCAGTTTGCTGAGCAGATGGTATGCAGTAATAAAAAGGGAGTGACACAAGAGTTGAAAGGAGCTGCAAATATTGGAAAAGGGTTCTATTCTATTCTATTCTATTCTATTCTATTCTATTCTATTCTATTCTATTCTATTCTATTCTATTCTATTTTTTAAATTTATTTATATTTAGGGACAAGTCTGGGGAGTTGACAAAAGTCAAGTATGTTGGTTCCCTTGTATGCAATAATTCCGGTTCCTACATTGAAGGGGTTAAAGATCTGACTCTGATCTGAACCTTCAAGACAAGTGCAAATTGAAAGATGTAAATATGATCTCACAAGTCTAGACGTAACTGTCAGCTACTTTTAGCCATTGTTCTGTATTGATTTTTATGTTCTTAGTTTTATTTAATGAACAGATTATTTTTCCTTTCCTCTGTAATTCTGACCTCATTCAGTAGAATCTCACTCTCCAACTCCCCTTTAACTTTCAAAAAAATCTCTTCCATAACAGGTTCAGAAAGCAGTTTCCTGTGAATTTTTATGAGGATGTTATGAAAATTAGGGTTGCATTTTTGACCCCATTTAATCTCCAAGCATCTGGCTTGCACTGTTCTGTTTGGTGATGTTTCTTTCCTCCAATATGACTTTGATAAATACTTTTGGTAGGCTGCTTACCCTTTGCAATTCAAAGCATTAGAGTTATTTACTACACTTCTGCAAACTTTCCTATTGTTTCCACTGTCCTTTGTATCAAATAAGCTGGAGACCAGCACCAGCTTTGCAGCAGATTGATTACGTGGCCGTTGATGGCTGCTTCTTTTGGTAGTTTTAAATTTCAGTTCAGAGTAAGAAGAACTGTGCAAGTACTATAAAATTATATCTTTCTTGCCTTTATTTTCCCTTTGCACATGATGCTTTTATTAAGATGATATACTATTTTTATTTGCCATGAAATCTTAGTTCTACAAAACTAATTTAGTTCAGATGGCAATACTTGACATATGAATTTTTAAGAACTTTGATGTCCTACAGAACAAAATTCTTTTCATGCACCTTTAGTCGACGAGCTGTATTTTTACTGTCAGTAATATTTACTTTTTTTTTTGTAGCATAGTAGTACCCCACTGTGAGCAGATACCCATTGTAGTAGGCACTAAACAAACATTTATTAACAGAATTCTTGCCCTGAAGAATTTACAGCCTGAACATGAACATATAGAGGAGAGGAAAAGAAGGACTATTCTGCTTTTACAGAGGTAAAACTTGAATGCAGGAACATAAAGGCTCAGATCCACAAAGACATTTAACTGCTGTTGAAATCAACTAATTGATTCATGGTCCGTGACCACTTTCTGTATAAGAATCAAGAGGGAAAACACCAAAGTTGGATTTACACTCGCCAATAAAAGTACTTGGAAAAAAATCAAAATAATATAAACTAGCCACAAATACATATGTTTACATTTGGTAAATCAGGATGTTTCCATCTATTGGATGGAAATACCCAGTATGAACATTGGCAGCAAGAAACCCAACTATATTCATGGAAATTTACAGCTCAGTGCTCTGATGAGCAGAGAAAATTAAGAGGCATCTCAGGTATCTAGTCAGATATTGGAGTTTTGTCTTTTTCCTTGAAAGCTAACATTAGAGGCTTCAGACTTCATTGACCTGGACTCACAATTGTGTGGAGGTTTTGTTTGTTCTATAACAGAGTTATAAATACATAGTTTATAATGCTTTGGTTTAACATGGGAAATACCCGTTAAAAGCACAGAAGCTGTATGACATGTATGGTGTTTGCTTGCAGCAAAACTTCTCAGTGATCTGCTAGAGATCTTAGGCTTTTGATCTCTACCCACTGGATGTTGCAAAACCAGAAGATAATCTGTAGGACTTTAAAAATAAAATTCTGAAGTTTATCGAGGGAACTTGTACAAAAAGCCATTTTGACTGCCTAATCTTAGAAGAAGACTTAGACAGGACTCATTGAAAGTATACACTCCAGATGAGAGGAATACTTGGGAACCTGGTAATGTATCTGATTATGCCAGCTGAAAAACCAGGTCAAATACAATGCTTGAAAACCGAAAATTATATATAAACTTTGTTATTTGCTGTGCCGCTTATTAGCAGCCAACCTGATGTAAGCCAGCTCATTCTGTATAAAACAACACTAAAATTGAAATGGCATAATTTCATTGAGCTATCCAAGCAAATTATGTATTTTTAAGAAAATTAAATGTTTCATAACTTGTGAGAAATTTAACCTTTATTATTTCCTTGACACGGATTACGGCATAAAAATAATTAGATGATTTGAAGATCTATGTAAAATCTTAAAAGTTAATGTTTTCCTAATAGCAGTTCACTTAGGACATATCTCTATAGTTAGCTTGCAGATAGTTCTGTTTCAAAGTGAGGAGAGGAACTGCTTTTACATTATCTCACTGGATAACAGAAAATCCCCAATAATTAATGCCAGATCCTCAGCTCTGATAGTTTCATTGAAACCATTAGGTCTATGCCAGTTTACATCATTTGAAGATCTGACCCAGCAGGTATAAAAATGAAAATGGCAAGGCAAAAAAATATGAGCAATTTGATATCAATAAAAATGTGCATGAGGTCAGTGGGGACAGAGCCTTTTCAAGTTTTCCTTTGACTTTTTTATCCTAAAGAAGAACCTTTTTTTCAGTCATTGAGCAAGGTAATGTACAGCAAATGATAAATTACAAAAGAAAATAATCTATTGTAATAAAACCTGGGCAGAGACCCAAGTATTTGTTCCTAAAATATTTATTTTTCCCCAGCTGTATTTATGCGGGAATACACTGATGTTTCTAAAGCAAGTATTAAAAAATGTAAAATCTTTTAAGTAAGAAACTGGTTTTAGTTATGTACATTTCCAAAAACAAGTTTTTCCTTTTTCAAAATTTGAACTTTGACCTTTCTGAAATCTCACTATCACAGCTGACAAGTTCCAACTGCTTTTATTTGACATTGTTTGCAGAAAAAGAAATTTCAATTCAGAAGTCTGAATCAAATTTCTGACATAGAAAGTTATTCAGTTGCCCAGAAAAGAAACTGTAATAGATCAGAGGACAAATTTGTCTCTCACTTTGAATAGCAAATACATTTAATAGCTTGTATTGAAATTATTGTCCCTATAACTTCTGCTGGGAAAAGATATATTAATAATTATTTACCAAAGAAAAACTAAATCAGAGACAAATATAGAATTTGCTGTTAACTCAAAGAGGGGATGTTTTTACTTCACTGTAGCACTGGTAGAAAACCTAAATTAAAAATTTTTGTAAGGAAAATTACGGCTTAAATAATGAGCTTGGTGAAAAAAAGAAATCTCAGACCCGAGAACTGAATGTAGAAAATGAAAAGTTTGAATTTTAGTGAGCCACAGGGAGAGAATATTGTATTAAGGTGTTGGGTGTGTAGCCCCACATGTGATTAATTAGCTGCACCCAGGTGGTGAGATAAAAGAACAACAAGCAGCTTAGCTGAGGGAGAGCTGGAGGGAATAGGGGGTTGCTGTAGAAGTGCTGGGTCAGGGAAAGGGGCTTGCTCTACCAGCTAGATGAAAGGCCTTGCTGGGTACACCTGCTGTGTAGGCAGCAGCAGAAGCCCTTGGAAATCAGAGGTCTTAAGAGAGGCCAGACGGCAGGATTTGGTTTATCCGTTTTCTTTATTGATGACCTGTGTTTGAACAATAAATATGTTCCTTAGAGGAGGATGCAGTGATGCTAGAGGTGCTTTGTTAAAAGGTGTGACTGGCTTATGTCAGAGTGGGGAAACTGAGGCAGGATGTTGTGGTGTGGTGATGACGCACTCCTCCAGGAAGGTGGAGTTGTTGCTTGTATTGTAGTTGAGTTCAGTTCTCCTAAGCCTGTGTCTGACTGCCCCCTCCAGCCTTACTTTGCCTTTGGAGTGTGTCATGAGCAGCGTGGAATCTTCTTCACAACTCTTGCTGAAGGTGAACAACAATGATAATACTGGCTAGTAGAGAGCTGCACAGAGGATCTGGGAATGGAGAGTGAAATAAGTGGATCCAATGGAAGAGATGTTCCTTGTCTAGAGTGGTTTGGGTATATGCTGGGGCCTAGCCTTGTTATAAGGAACAGAAAATACATATGGAATCAAAGTGAAATTCTATATGGGACAAGAAATGGGGTGGTCTTTATAGCAGGGTGGTCTTAAACTGAGGTTTAATGTATGTACAATATACAAACATTTTTGACAGACCATTAACACCTATAATCTTGTAAATATTTGCAATTTTCTAGATCATAAATATAGCTGCATAAGCAGTTCTTTCAGGACATCATTTATACTCCATTAAAGGTTAATTTACAAGTTAGTACCTTATAGAAAGAAGATATGTGTACTTTTATGTTAACTCTCTGTAAAGGGAGACTGGTGTCTCCAGCAGCAATTTGTAATTCTCCTGTGACGCTCCCAGTGGCACTATTCAAAGCACTATTTGAATTCTTTTCATCAGCTCATGTTCACAGCAAACTTAATCTTCTGTTTTGAAGACTGAGGGAGAAAGAAAAAGAAAAAAGAGCAAGATCTTAGGTCTGCTGTCTGCGTTCCCAAGCATCCAACTGTTTGTTTAAACAGTCTCCCCTGACACACATTCTCATTTGTCACAGTGCTGATGATACCTGCTGCTGTATCTTAGCCCAACTTAACTGGCTTGGTCGTGCTAGAGTCTTGGTCGGGAAGGGGGGCAGGGAGGAAAGAGGTAAATAGTAGGGGATTGACTCTGTGGGCTATGACTTTAGAAAGCACAAATGCCATTACAGTGAATAAAGATCAAAGGCCAGCAAAAGGGTGGGGGCAGGGGCAGGGGGAGAGAAAGAAAATTGTTCACTGTAGACCTAGTCAGGAGCTTTCAGAAGTGCCTGTGAGAAATTAGGTGCCTCTCTGCACATTTGATCATCTAACTTTGAAATCCTGATGAGAGAGCTTAGAGAAGGATCTGCAGAGAAGGAAGAATAACCACTCCTACGTTAGGACTACTGGGGAAGAATGAACAAGGAAGGTGCCAAATTTAACTGATTTTGATTTATTTTATTTTTCTAAATGACAACTTTCCTTGTTGAGCCTGGTAATTGAACAAACGAGTGGCTCTAAAATTGCAGTTAGCTGCAGATATACAGGGAAAAAAAAGTATGTTGTAAATGCATATACTTTGTTGTCAGTTGTTGGGATAAAAGAAAGCTTTCTCAGCTGACATGGCATGCATTCCTACAACAATCTCTATGGGTTTATTCACCTTCCATGGCTTCTCATGAAGAGAGAGGAAAGCTTTATGCTTGTTGCTCACTATGTAGTGTATGTTTGTCTTTTATTCATATCTTAATAGTGTAATGATTTCAGCAGCCTTTTTTCCCTGTTTCAAACTACTGTGCATATTGCAGAATGTTCAAGCTTCTCTTTTTCATATATTGAGATTCTTTCAGTTGGTTTCATACACAAAATGGAGGGTGGTCATCATGGTGCATTCACAACACACTAAATAGGAGCTAATTAAGTATTCTTACTCTACTGTTTTCACTGGAAACTGCTTTATAAAAATTGAAGCTTTTCTTAAGACAGAATGACATCAACACTTGAATAATTTTCTCAGGCTAAGTGTTGAATTTCTGACTAACTGGAGAACTGGAAGCTTTGACCATTGCACATTGAATTTGTGATCTTCCAATGCATACTTAACATTTCCTCTCTGAAAGAGGCAGATTGAGGAGTAATTAAAAACTTGCAGTCTGCAGACTGGTGTGGAGCAGAGGGAATGAGCTTCCCTCTTACCAGGTTAGTGATTTAATTACACCACTATAGAGTCAGTCCAGTGGAAGGACTTCTACTATAAATGTAGCTGGAGTTGTACCTGGCTCTAGGAGATATCTGGTATGCCAATGATAATGCTGTGAGTCCTAGTGTCATACACATGCTTGGAAATCACTGTGTTTTGCATGACCAAGGAGACATCTTTAACTGTTGTAACAGGAACATCAATATTGATGCCAAAGAGCAGCTGTGTGGTGTGACGTTGCTGATTACTGATTAATGCTATGTGCTGTGTGGCACAGAAAACCCAACAAGAAGTTGGAGAGGGCCATATTAAAATGGCAGAACTACATAGGTCAATCACAAGTCCAGTCAGTGCCCTTATGAGGCACCATAGATGGTTGCTCTATTAAGTGGAGTGCTGGGTTCGCATATACATATCAAAAATGTGGTTTTAATTTATCTTGTAGTAGTTACCATAAATAGCCTTATTATACTTGAGGTTGTAAGTGGGTGGGCAAAACAAGAGTAATCATAAAAAAGAGTCTAAAATATCTTGTTCACTAGGGGACTCATCAAGGAACAGTTTCTTCCTACGGTCACTAGTAAAGCAGCTGTGGCAATCGAACATGAGGTTTAATGGCTGTGTAAATGCTTTAATATAATTTAGCCTTAGAAATCAGTTAGCCTCAGTGTGTGTGTAAATATCCTCACTGTTTTTTTTGGTACTGGGCATGCTTGTAGGTCTATGGCTTGCCATTGCACACTTGAGGCAGCTTAAAGAAATATTTATCTGCATTAAGAGGTAGCACAAGTATTTCATGGGGGCATTTGCCACTCATCTTGCAATCTGTGAAAGGACTGTCTTAGCCACCTGTCTGGTCTTCTTTCGTACCTCCTGAGATAAGTCCCTTCATATCCTTCAGAAACAGGAAAATCTTCTGAAGAAACCCTTTCTACTACCCTTTTCCCTTTTCTCGTCCCTGCTGCTTAGCTCTAGAAATATGCAGTCCCCACTGTACTCATTGAGGGCAGGGTCGCCACTTGAAGAGAGTCTTATTTCATCATACTCTGGCCTCTGCACAGCTGAGGGATGGCAGGGACTGCAAGCTTTGCTCCTGCGGCAGCTCTATTCATGCGTAAAAAGTGAAGCATGTGCTCATGAGTTTGCAGGATCAAGCCCAAAACATTTGCTCTTGGCCTTCCTCTCCCACATTTCATGTATAAATTTACACAGTGGAAGTTAAATTTTACAAAAATATTCACGAATAAGTAAATATATTATTGTCTCAGTATGTGAAATCTTCCTCAATTCTTTTGGGTTGAATCCAGATTTATACAAGTGCAGAGCTCAGTGAGAATGTAGGCCTTGCCAATGATAATGCCTACTCATCTCGCTGCTCAAATGACATTTATCTCTCAAAATTTTGCAATAATTTGTGGAGTCTTTAGACTTCTCCGTAGAAATCTTAATTTAAACAAAACATTAAGGCCATAAAATCCTGAAAATGTAGATTCATTCTATTAATTTTGTTTCCTAGAATGGAAGCAACTTCAGCTACATTAAAACTTAAAGAAGTATCTGTTAATTATTAAATTCACAGTTTAAAAATCTAGCAGACTTGCTTGGAATTGCATGAAAACCTGTTTTGTTATGTAAATTGGTGGAAAAATATGTTCAGTTGCCTAGTCTTTGAAATAGTGATACTTAGTACCTAGTTAGTATCTAGCTAATCTAGATATCTAGCTAGTTACTACTATTAGTAACTATTAGTTAGTAGTCACATAGTTATTCAGGAAGCTTTATGGAAGGTTACTTGAGGACACCATTAATGTGTAACTTTCTGCTGATAATTTTGTATATTTTATCAGTAATGTGGCTCTCACATTTATCAGAGTTATATCTTTTCCCTTTTCATTTCATAGGTAATGAATAGATATAAGAGAGCAGATTTTCTTTTCTGTTGTGAGGGCAGGGAATGTGTGAATGCTTATGAAATTACTATGTTATGGTTTGTTTATGATATAATTAAGTAGAAAAAAAATTGGTGTTTTTATCTAGCAGCAAAGTTAATGAGGTATTAACCAGCACTTTGCAGTTTGATCAGAGCTGTCATTCCTCGGTACTGTTTTGCCAGTCCTCCAGATTACTACCTCTATCGTAGAGTGTTAGTGTGAAAGAAGACTTTTTCATGTTTTCCTGTCATTTCTAAAAATGTTTTGTTACAATTCCAAATATAAGAAAGCAACTTCATCATTGCAGTAAACTTGTGGGTATAAGAAGTTGTCATTAAACTGTTTTACTTTAACTAGCTTGTTGCAACTTGACAGTACATTTTTCTGGATAACAGCTTTGTTTTCTGAATAATTGTTTGCAACTTCAGTTGAAGATACTGACAACTCTTCCTGAATGCACCATGCTTCTGATCTTTCAATATAAAGCATAAATAAAAGGAAGAGCTACCAGAGCAGTTTATCCCCAACCCCTCTCTAAAGTGGTTTATTTCACAGGATTATAGTCATGAAGGTGATCACCAAAGCAGTGAGAAAACCAAGATCCTGATTTTTCTAGGAGTGAAACAATCTAACAGTTATCTAAATATTTACTTTAGGAAGTCTGATGCAACTTTTAAAGTCAAGTCTTCTACTACCTTATAACAAGATAGCACAGAGGTAATAACTGGAGCATCTTTAGACTGTAATAAACAGTTGCTAAATTGCAACTTTTAAAGTAAAGTCTTCTACTACCTTATAACAAGATAGCACAGAGGTAATAACTGGAGCATCTTTAGACTGTAATAAACAGTTGCTAAATTGCAATGGAAGACTGCAAGTTGAACAGTTGCACAGATTTCTTGTTTTATAACATCTTTTTATTGCTCAAAAGCTACTGGAAAAACTGTTTGTCATCTCTTCAATAAGCTAGTATTATTTATATTCCCATGTATAATACTTCAGCCAAATGACTGAGATTTTGGAGGCTTTCCAGAGAGAAAAAATGCTTGATATACATACATACTCTAGCAGAGATCCTATGTTCTTTGTTCATACTTTCAAGAGCCAATAAATTAAGTGTTGCTTTTATTGTTACATAAAGTCCGTGTAATTGTATTCATTTAGGAATTTGCTTTTCCTAAAACTATTTCCTCTGCCACAGAATATACCTAACCAAGAGTGTGTCCTACTCTTTCAGCTGTTTATGAACTGCTGTTGTAATTGAAGATCTGTGATCAAAAGTTGCTCTTAGAAGTCCCATGTATATTTTACTTTCCCAGACCCTGTCACAAACCCATTCAGTAAAGATAAGTGTTGACTCGTCCTCGACCGTTCCTTCTTTTAAAGTTTTCACATTGAATGATTTAGATACACGTCTACTGGGACTTTCAAAATGATTTACCAAAATAGTGGTTCACTTTCTTCTACTGAAATCATATGAGTTTAAATTGGTGAGAATTACATATCTAAGGGTATAGCTACTCATAAAACAAGGGATTATCCCACCACTGAAATTACATTTTTGTCTGTGTTAGTTTCACTATAATCTATCCTTTGTCGATCTTTCGGTACTGAATTTTCAGCATGTCTTCCTGCCTTGGTCTTTACCTTGGAAGAATGCTGTAGATGCAATAGTAATTTCCTATATGACTTCTAGGCATCTGCAATTTTTAAACAAAATGCATTTCAATAATTAAAAAAAAGAAGTCTGTCTCCAAAGTGGTAATAGGTGGATGCTGTACATTTTCATTTCCTGACAGCTGCTTAATGTTGCTACGATGATATCAGTGGAAGTTAAAGAAGATCTCAGCTTTGGTGTTCAGAGTTCATAAGATGCCAATAAAAGAACATAGACAAATGAGTTGTGTGTAATAGGAACAAATTGCAGAATGTTCAGCCTGTAGTTAAGAAAAGACTTCCATGTTTTCTGTGCTGTCCAACAAAAGAGTTAAACCAATTAAAATAAACTCTTGAAGCAACTGATTGGCTTAAATACTGTTGCAGTTAACAGTGGTCAGTAGCTTTGGATGGTAATTTCTGATCCATGATTGGTCATCTTCCTTTGTCATTTGTTGAGGTTGTTTGAAGATAAATTCTTAATATAGTATTATTTTAAGAACAGCGTAGACAATGCAGGTGCCATTTTTTGACTGTTTTTAATCATGACCTGCCAATTGTAAAGAAAGGTGATTTTTTTTTTCCTTTTCCATTTGTTCTTGGATTAATATCAGTGTAAAATCCTGTGTTATTTGAAATAGGTGAAATTATATATCAGTGCGCTGCCTTGTCGTCTTAGACAGAGGTGAAAATGAATTTATATAGAACTAATATAAAGTTCTCTTTATATAGAACTAATGGAATTGTAATTACTCTCAGACTTCACTGACTTCCATATTTCTCTCATAAGCTTAATTTTATCACCCATCTGTGTATGCTTTTCAGTTGTATTAATTATCCCATGTTGAAAGACACTACTTGATAATTAATTGGTTGTATAATTTGAAGCAAATGCTGTAGTGAATTTTGCCTTTCTTTCTATTCAGAAATCATCTGCAAGCAACTTTTTCAAAAGTACAATTTACAGAAAAGTATTTACCTGGTAGTTATACTTGAGGAAATACAATTGTTCTCTAGTAATGTCTAAAAAGCTCATTGTGTGTATCTAATATTTTCTTTTTAATATATTCTAACTCTTTTGGTTGTTTTTTATTAGATGGACACATATCGATAAAGCAATTTTCAGTATGGTAATTTCTTCAATTTCTGCATCACTCTTCAAGGAAAGGAAAGTTCATGAGTTACCTGAGAAGTCATCTAGTTTTATATAATTCTTTGGAAATACAGTTCAGATGCTTCTTTCAATAGACAGCTAGATGAAAGAAACTCAGAGGAACTGACTCTCTGTTTTGGAGCATGCATTCTCAAAACCATGTCTTGCAAGCAGACAACTTTTAGTGCAAATTTAAAACATACCACTGCAATCTTAACTATTTTATTTTCTTGTATGCTTGTGATCACTCATTTATTTCCCACTTCACATTTCAAATGTATTTCTGGCATTTAATTCTTAGACTGTCATCTACTGTTAGCACCGTGTGCACAATTGGAAATAATGTCTGAACATAGAAACACTTTTCTTCTACATTTTGACAACTAATTGACAACATAGAACAGCAGTAGCTCAGTATTGCCAAAGTTTGTTAGGAATGGTGTTTCTGTTGTGATTATCTGTTTTTAATAGTTGAATCTAGGGTTGAAGAAAATAGGAGCTTAGGGGGTAGGGTAAATCAGGGGATTACCTAGGGAGGTAGGGGTAAATCAGATGAGCCAAGCCTGCACAAAATTCCAGCATTTCTGTTAAGCCATATGATGAGGTATAAATAGGTGGAGGAACAATATTAATGTCCAATTCTAACTCTGCCACAGGTACACTGAGTAACCATTGGACAAATCACTCTCCCTACTTTCCTTTTCCTGTCCTATTTGCAATCCATTGAAGTTTCAAATATTGGTACTTACAACAGTAATTGCAGAAAAAAATCCCCGTTAATTTCTGTAGTGAAGTCAGTCTGCAAATGTGTCTGAGTTTTCTGATAGAATATTGTAAAAGGGATTACTCTGTCATTGAATGCTTTTTTTTGGTAAAATATAAAATAGAATTTTTATGTGGGTTTTTTCATGGTTGCTCTTTATGATTCAAGGTTGAAGTAGTTCTTACCAGCTTGACTTTTTTTCCCCTCTGTAGTTCAATATTTATCACAAGAAAGTTCACCTTATTTGTATTGAACAGCAGGGAACAGAATCATCTGCACCAGCAATTCTGAGAAAGAATCTTGTGATTCATGTTTAACACTGCTTCTTATGAAGTGCAGCTGGAATAATCTATTTGACCCTCTTTTTACAGCAAATTCATCCAAAAGATGACACAAGATGGCAAATTCATCCTGCCTACTGATAGTGGGTAATTCTCAAGTTCTTTCTAATTGTGGCCCCTAATTAAAACAAAATACATAGTTTTTTTATAAAGTACAGGCAATAGAAAAAGTACTACCAAAGTATTAGAGCACAAGATTTTCTATTAGAGGACTGTATATAATAAACTATTGTCCATCTGGGAATCTCTTAATACTTGACAAATACTGGTGATTTAAGCTTCACAATTATCTATCAGCTGTATATTTAATAGATCAGAAGCTGAAGAAAGGAAATAACATACTTAGGACACAGTGACGTGTCTATATTCATATTAAAACTGGTACTGCTCTCTGAGCTTCTTGAACCTTCAACATGTTTATTAATCTTCAGGACTTCCTTTGTAAAGAAACAGGTTATTCTACCTAAAAAGCTGTTGCTATCAACTTTTAAATTAATATACCATTATCAGAGGAGAGTCATATTGAACAGTGATATTGGAAGGGTAATTCTCTTGTTGGCACTTAATATCTGTAAGATTTCAGTCGTACTCAGTGTTGCCTATAGGAGAGACTCACTGCATTACCATATAAGATATTACTACTGTGCAGGTTTGTAGGTTACTCCTATACGAGTTATCTATGAAATACATGCATACAGATCATGCCCCCTTTAAAAAAAAAAAAAAAAAAAAGCAGAGAAAAGGTACTTAGTGAGAGGTTTCACATTGTGTGAATTCAGTTAATTTTTCCTTATAGCACCTCATAATTTTTCTGAATAGAGATCATTAATCATTCCAAAGTGTGTAGAAGTTTGTGCAATAGCTGTAAGACCACCAAACTCTGACCCTGGAGGAAATGAATTCCTAAAGGTGAAAAGCAACTGTTTTCTTAATTAAGCCACCTAAGCTGCCTGGTTTTGCAAATATTTATTAACTCAATTCAGATGAAGTCAGATTGGCACTTCTAGCTGCAGAGAATGTTGTTTCATTGGAGGGCGAGTCCTTGTTTTCAAATCAATATTCAATCTTTTAACACTATAGCAAATTATTCTCCCCATCTGTCTCCTGTGACAGCTCTCACAAACATAGTATCTAGATGGTGATATACAAGCACTTTCTAAGTACTTAATTTATAAGAATACAGGTAGTGATTATTTATAATATGCTCTTGGGGTGTTAGTTTTCTTACACTTTTTGAGGTTAATTTTTAATATTCTTTTCAATTTGCTGCATGTAACCAAAACATAAGTGAACATGTAGGTAACAAAACGTTCTTGATACAGTAAACTTGTAGGGTATGTGAGCTTCATATCACAACGGCTTTCCCAGCCAATGCCTTTGTACTCTAGGCCTAACAAGTGTTTTAGTATGACTTGAAGAACAGAAGGTACTTTGAAACTTGGCCCAGCTGGAGGCTGAACCAGCTCAGTGTGACTTTATAGCAGGCCATGCCAGTGGTACTACCTGGAGTTGATTCGGACACCTGCCAGAGTACTGTTGTGTGTTGTAAGCACCTTCTGCCCCAAGATTAACCAGCATTGTTCTTTCTGATTTAAGGATGAGTGAGAATGAGTAAAGCATGTCCCAGATAGCCTGTTAACAAGATGGAAGTTCAGAGACTTTTGCTGACATATCAGGATTTGACGTATAGCACAATCCCCAATGAAGAGGGGTTGGTTTTTTTAGTCTTTAAAGGAATCCTAAGTGGCTTGAAGGCTGCATCCCAAGTACTTTGCTAAGTCAGAATTTGAATGTGGGAAATAAAACCAGGAATCTCATGGTCTAAATCAGATTCTCTTTGACCTGTTGGAAAACAGAGTAATGCTTGTTGCAACCTGCCATGAAAAGTAGGGGTTTATTTCACATTCATTTCTCACCTTTGGTGTTAATTGATGCATTAGTTAGAACATGAGGAAGATGGATGAATGGAAAGAGAAGCTGTGAACTAAATCCATCCAAAAATCATGCGCTCATTAGAGAGCAATGATCACTTTCTATTCTGTTCTCGACTGGTGGTGGAGATGGAACTCATGGCAACAAAGTGAGGACTAGTAATAATGTTTATTGCTTAATGGGAGGCTGATGAAACTAATTGAAAGGAAAGAGATTCATCAGTTTTAGGGCTTAAGGAAAGTGATGAGAGGATATTTTCATTATTCTAACTGCTACACATTTTAAAAGCTTCCACTGCAATAAAAAAAGAATGATTTTTGGCAAAGTACATTACAGATCTCCTATATTCTACAAAGGAAAGATTTGGTTGCATTTCTTGCATTTTAATTTTACTTTTATTAAAATGCTGGACTTCAGGAAAGAACAATCACATATTTTGAGTTTTGCCACTGATTTTGCTGTCTCATACCCCCATTATTACATAATAATATCTCCTTGTCTCTATAAATTATAAAAAGGCTTTAACAAAAACTTTTTTATGTCCATGTACATTGCCTCTAGTAAACCTTGGATCTTCAGGATTTGAAAGCTATCATAAATGCTCAGCAAAAAAGAATGTTTAAATGTGCTTTTTAACTCAATGTGAAATAGAATTGCACTGGAAAGCCTGTAGCTACTTCATGGCAATCACGTCTATTCTGTTTAGGTTTTTATATTGCTCCTGTGAGACACTGGTTTGGAACCCCTCAGAGTTATTTTCGTTTTAACTAAAATGTAAATGAACAGTCACATCAGAGCAAATGATTGCAGCATGAATTCCAGCCTGTGTAGAATTATCATAGCCAGGAAGTGTGATGTTTCGCTATTACAGAGATGGCCCATGGGACTATTCACAAAAGCTGGTCTAGTGAGACAGATCTCCTTGTGGTTCTTTCTCTGATAATGCAGACAAATAGGCTCTTGTTTTGAACTGTTGTTATTTAGAATAGTCTGTCTCTATCAGGGTAAATGATAGCCTTTGAAAATAGTTCCCCTCCTAGTCTTTGTCCTCAGTATGAAAGTTTTTCTGAAATGGTACTTTATTCTTGTTTTTTGAAGTGCCTAAATTTTAATTGCTATAAAATATTTTCTAAACAGAAATCATTGTCCTTAAACAGATACCTGCTTTTATCAAGGAAAACGAGCTGCTCTTTAAGGAATATGTGTACAGTGAAATAAACACTGCTTGGGGTTCACAGAATAGTAGGAAGTTGTTCTTCTATTATCAAAGTTGTTTCTTTGCTCGGTATGAAAAAGAATGACACTTGTTTAGTGTTTTATAATAGATGCTCTTATACATCAAATTTTGAAGAAAAAGGAGATTCACCTTCAGAAATAGGCCTTATGTTAGTAAGTACATTGCTAATTACTGTAATCATACAAAAGTTGCAGCGACACCCATCTATATATTTATAAGTTCATTTTGTTTTTTTAATGAGCATATCACAACCCTAAAAAATTTTCTGGTCTTTGAAGAGAGCATCACTATATAGCTACAATAAAAAAAAAAAAGTGCTTTTCTGGAATCATGAATGTCTGCCTCTGTTCAGCTTTGTTCCATGCTCAATTTTGGTAAATCCTATTTTTTCTTTTTTCTTTCCTAATCTAGAAATTGCCAGCTATGAAAAGCTTGTTACTTTCTGTTTGTAAAATGTTCTGCTGTAACTTGGATTAAATGCAGTGCAGCTGGGAGTAGTCATGGCCAAACAATACATGGTATAAATGATCTCTACATGGAGTGTCTGACTAGATAGCATAATCAACATGAGACTGACAAAACAACACAGTTGCGCTATTGTTGGTGACAACTTCATTATTTCTATGATGTTCAGCTGGGTAATTTGTTTCTGAAGAACAGCAGTATCTTCAGATATGTTTAGTGGCCTGTATGTACTTATATAAGCTTTCTGAAGATGGATGCGTTTGCACAAGTTTAGTTTTTTCCTAATATGAGAACGATTGCAGGAACCATTAGCAAAGAGCATTCTGCTCTACCTTGTTTTTGCACTAGGGCAGCATTTCTGTCAAGCAATGTTGGTGAGCACCTCTTGATATGTATGTGGATCACTTAAGGTAAGAGCAGCTGTTCTTTGATTCCTTCTTTCAAACAGTAATGTCTTTAAGGATCTGATGAACTTCTTCTACTAGAGTATTTCTGTTTACCTAAGTAGTGTTTTCTGGCTCAAACACTCCAGGCTTGATTCCATTCCAGTGCAGCCAGGAATTATTATTTTTAGGAATTTTCTAATTAAAAAGATTGGGGGGAGGGGGGGTGTAAAGATATATTCATCTTTAAAGAATTCTGACCAAAGAGTTCTGGTTTTCTGCTAGTTCATCTAAAACTGTACTCTGAAATATAAGCAACCAGGGTCCACAGCTCCAAGGCACCGCTGCCACAGCGCTGGAGAACTCCTGGCCTCCATGTCCCTTCCTGTGGAAGTGGGAGTCTGCAAGCCCCAGGCGCTGGCGTACCTGCCAGATTCAGCTCTGCAGCAGAGCCTGGATGTGTTGAAATCCAGGTTGTGCTGAGAGGGCTGTAGGTTAGGAACCACAGCTAAGGCAGGAAGCCTGGAGGAACCAGGGCTGCCAAGCTCAGTTTCTTTTAGTCACTTACATCACGGGTGTCTCAAATATTTCAAAACACTTGGGAAAGTTACTTCATTGGGAAATTTTCTAAACTTAGTCCAAACAGAATTATTTTTTCTTCACTCACAATTTCAGAATTTCTTGAGTTTGATCATGTTTGTGACTGATGAACTGGGAAATATTTGTCTTTTTTATGAATATACTGAATATACTGTCTCTGTGGATAATAGGTTATTTGCTATGGATTTGGATCAAGAACACTGGCTAAAGGAACTAGTGAAACAGTAAGACTCAGATCAATGTCCTTGAGGAAACACAAGAAACCAAGGAATAGGACAGACAACTAACAAATTGGCAAAAGGGTATGTGTGAAAGATGACAGGTAAACAAGGAGCCAGAGGGGCAGAAATTGCCAAAACCAGAGTTGGGATTTACTACTGTAGCTTGCATGTATAGAAGTTTGCAAGAAAGAATAAATGTGGGGACAAAGAAAGATACACTTCTTACAGGCTTGCTTGGTTTTTTTGTTGTAATGTTTTTATCTTCCCACTGTATACCTTTGGCTGTAGGAAAAAAATACCCCAATATCTTGTTCCAAGGAGCAGAGTCACTTTAACCACCTTTCTAGTCACAGACTTCCAAAATGAGAGAGCATACAGATGCCAGACAGAGTTGGCCCGACCATGCTACTTTGGAAGGGAGGCTGAAGATCCCATTCCCAGGTATCTGAGCTGCCTGGCTACATAGCCTGACCCCAGCTGTGGTGGTGTAGGCGACATCGGATCTGATGTTTGAGCAGTATTTGTTCTTTTAGAGGGATTATGAACAGGTTAAAATACAGCTTTGTCTTTAAAGATGATGACAGCTTTGCCATTGACTGATTAGGAAGTAAAGTCAGGCTCCATGTGAAGTTTTCAAATTCCAAATATTTGAGTGAGTTCCTTTGCTCCAGACTTTCCACCCAGCTTCCAGACTACTGGTCTACCAAGCGTTTTTCACAAACTCGGTGTATTCATCGTGCCGAAACACAAGGTGATATAAAACATAGACGTGTTAGTTTCTGTATATGGAGGACGTGCTTGCTACTGAAATACCATCCACAGTTAAGCACTGGACGTTGTGCACTTGGAACAATGCGGTAGCTTGTGTGGCTGCTGCTCCAGGGACCACAGCAGGCCTCTGAAGAACTGGGTGAAGGCTGCCACCTATTGATTGACGAAACGGAGTGTCTCCGAGCTACCCCGAGGTTTTACACAGAACAGCCTTGTGAGCTTCTCATCAACAGCCTCCCTCATCCCAGAACGTCACCCCTGTCCCGAAGAAACAACTAGAATTTGCTAAATGGAATTAATGTCCGATACAATGTGCTGCCTGGCTGCCAAAAATATCTGTGGTGTATAAAACCGAGAACAATGCAGGGTAAACATTTTGGTAGATGTGTCAGTTAATGAGCCAACTTGGGTGGCCTCTCTAAACAAAATGTACTGTGAAATGTATGTATTCATAAAAATGTGCAGCTTTAGTAATAATAATAATAGCAGCTTGTGGAATCAGCTCATGATGTGTGCTGCAGGTAGGAAAACTTTTAGAGTGATCAAACATGGAATGAAAATCTGTTACACTATGTTAAGTAGTACAAGTACAGCAAACAAAATACTCTGTTCATTCTGAAATCTAGGCAAGTGAAATAATAAACATCTGGCATCTTTGAGCCATCTAATGGAATCATCAAAGGCTATGAACATGCAGGTTTCTGTACAAGATAAGATTAATGGATCTGCTTGCATGTGTTTTATCATAAACCCAGGTTTTTTATTTCTGTAGGTGTTTTAGTCTTCTCCATTTCCAGAACTAGATGTATGTCCCTCTTGCACTTATTTACACACATTCATTCATTATTTTTAGTAATTAATTTCATGACTTTATCACTTGGTAAATTTATGATTACTTACCTTACTAAATGTTGTTTTATGTCTTCTCGCTTTTGAACAGTTTATTATTAAACTTAAATTTGTATGACAGGAAGATTAGAAATATGATTACTTGATAGAAACTAGCTGTGTTTTTGGGCATGAAAACATCTTGTCTTTCACTATCCTACTAAATAATATTTGGGTAGCAGTTGAGAAGTACTAAGCACTACAAAAACTGAAATAGCACCTGCAAAAGGTCTACTTTCCACCAAGCTGAAAGGAGAAAGCAAAGGAGAGAAGGGGAAGTATTGATCCACAATGAGAAAATATTTAAGAATAGACTAGTTTCAGTAAATTCACTTTAGCTTTTTCATCCGAAAATAGCTGGAAATTGACAATTCCCTCACAAGTGAGTTCCATAGATGGGGTTTATACAGACCAAAAAAAACTTGTCAGGGATTTTGACTCAGAAGAATCATCTCTATCCAGCAGAGCAGTGAAAATGCAATTTTTATGCCTACATTTAACTTTAACTAATTTAGACATTTCAGATTTTCAGCATGCTTTTTTCCGGATAGTATCCCAGTGTTAGAGGTATTCAGTGGTTTTCGAAAGATTTCCAGTCCTCCTCCAGCTGGCAAGGAGCAGTGACCTGAGTCAGCTGTCCTGCAGCCTTCTGACTAATGATCCTCAGAAGCAGCAGAACAGAAGAGGGAATCCTATACACGTATAGCCTGTGATTTTCACAGTATAGGAGAAGGAATGTTGTGCATAGTGTATTGTCATGGCATTTTGTAATTCTCTGCTGTGGCAAAACATGCAGGTAATTGCATCTGGTATTCTTGTTATGTCTCTGAAATATGCACATATGCATGTTTACATACATACACATGCATATGTGCTTATAGAAAATCTCTTGAAAGTTGTTTGGTCCATATCCAGATTGATTTTTAAAAGTACAGAATAAGATCAAGTCCATGACATACATATGTCAGGCCTAGGATTAGATTTTAGCTTCAGCTAAAGGCAAAAGGACACTATTTGGTACAAGGTCCAGTACCCTTAACTGGGTTTTGTAAGGGCGGGAGAATCGGACTGGTCACCAGCTTTTGGGAAGTTTCCAACATTTTCCAAAAATCAAGCATCACATCTGAAAAAGGCAGGGAATTTTTTTCAGTAGATTGTAACACTAGCTCTGGTATCCCTTTAAAAACAATAAAAAATACATTTTTCTGTAGATATTAATGATCTGGCTATGACAGACCCAGGAATTAGCGTGTCTTCATTTTTTTCTATTGCCAGATGGTACACATGAGTGTTCTGTTCTGGTTACAGTCATTTAACCCAGTGGACTGTCCGGGAAGGATAACTATTTTCTAGGCTGTTGTTTGTCTTTGTTTATCACCTGTACTATTCTTAGAGTTCTCAGTCTGTTATGGTTATTCCATATTCTGATTCTGTAACATCTTTGCGGGTTTCTGTGGGATCCAGCATTTGTGTTTTATGCCCTATAGTAAAAAAAAAAACAAAAACAAAAACCAAAAATTTTGAAATATCACAGTTCTACCATTTTGGCAGCTCTTAATGCAGACGTTACAGGATCTGTTTTAGCTGAAACACAGGCATCAATAAAATATGTTTTTCTTATTCATTTAATAATCTTTTTTACACGTAACCTGTTCAGGCTGGAAGCTTTCAAATGATCTTGCAGATGTCCCATAGCTATGGATATGGTTGCTGCTTTTGTTGCTATGATTGCAGACAGCTGTAGTGATAGCTTTCTTGAAGAAAGAAGAAACAATAGATCACATGCAACATGCACTGCTGCACTGAGTGTGATTCCTTCACCCCCACGCCCCCCAACTGCTTTAAGATGGCTGCATTAATGTCTTTTTGCTCATACTTCATGGCAAATTAATTACAACCACAGTTTTGTTTACTCTGGCAGTAATTATATTTTCTACTTGCACGCTGTGCTGCTGATCAATTTTAAGGAATACAACAAGCTAAAAGCATACAGAAGTCACGGCATCTTTGACTATGGAGACAAGAGCTTTATATAGTAGTCATTCCTATAGCTGCACAGGTAACTAGTACAGAGTTAAGGCACCAAACATTTTACCTGTGATTTAACACTATTTGCTTTAAATACTGTTTTGCTTGGAGATCTTGTCAGTGATCTTGGACTTCGGTAATTGCTAGTAATAAGCTTTTTCATATCTGATCATTCATGCAGTATAAGGAAGAGGTTTATTCATTCTGCCCAGAGGCTGAACCAGAAGAGACAGCAAAGCCAATGTGATTTATTGAATGAAGATAGTGGACAATTACCAGCAACTTGTTCACATTTTGCCTTGGATAGCCTAAGCTGGTAAGTCAAATTTAACTCTTTAATGCATACATTCTTAATTATTAGTTTCAAGTATAAAATTGTTTCATAAGCATATTTAAGAACACGTATAGTGTTGAGTGGTTTCTTGGTTGTTGTATTTTCCTAAAATCTGGAGTTAATGCTTTTACAGCTATGCTGTGTCCTACTAGTGCACCTGCCTATACAGTGCAGCATGCCACATACAACAGACAGTGATCTATAATTTAGATATTTTTTCTCTCAGCAATATGATTTTAAAAGAACATGAATATTAGGTCTGTATTTGCCAATTAAAAAAAGAAGCTTTTATAAGGGTAACTAATTTGTAGTTATTTTTATTTGAATCTGACTTTTAAAGCACCATACTGTTGGGGAATAAAACAGTTACTTGCTCTTCTAAGCATGGAAGTAGAAATCCGATCACAAAGATTAAGCTACAGTATGTGCAGCATGAAATGTGTTTGGAAGACTTTGATCACTGGTTTGGTACGTGCTATAGCAGGGTGATAGTCACACAAGCACTGTTTTGGTGGTTATTTCCAGGGCAGTGCAGTAACTGTTTTGCCAGAGATTCAGGTTATTTGTTATTGGAACCACTGTCATAGACTTTCAGTTTGTGTTTTTTAATTCTTAGGAATGCAAACTACTGTTAATTGTGACTAGTTATAAGGGGAGCTGCTGTTGTTATTCTGTCCGGTTCTGCCTTTTACTGAGAAACCTTGCAACATGCTGCTTGTAGTTCTTGACTTGCTGTGAGAATGCTAGTTATTCAGATCACACAGGGCAACTCTGAACCATATTAAGATGTCCTTATTTTGTTCTGACCTATGCTAGGTATGTGCAGAGGCTTCCATAGGTGAAAATCTCAAACGAGTCAGTTCTGGATGTCACCTCTTTCTAAACTGTTAGTCTTTGACATACTGTAACAATTTGAGTTGTGGCAATGATATATGCTCAGGCTAAGTGCATTTCAGTTGGGGGATTTGTTATTTCAATCAAGACAATGCACACTTCATGTCACACTTCACTGATCAGTGAGGTGAGGACATGGCTGTAAAAAAACCAAAATGAATGACTTAAAAAGGAGCCCAAAACTGCTCTTACAAAATAGTTTGTGCCTGTAAAAATAAAATGCCAACATCCCATAAAAAGTTTTCAATCACAGAATCGTGTAAATTGAGCTGTCTTTGTTTTCCTTGTTTTTTCTTATTTCTTATTTTACATTTTACCCATGATTTTTCCCAATCTAATTTCCATTGCTCTCCCGGGATTCATTTCTACAGCCTAATAGGATCACACTTCCAGAAAGTTTTCCAGAATATGCAGCTTACCTTTACCTTTTCTTTTTTCAATTCATACCTTGTATGTGACTAGAAAACATGCTAACTATGATAATCATCAGTAGCATTTTGCACCTTACTGTTTCAGTACACTGGTAAAAAATGCAGTTCATTTGCATTATATTATTCCAGCTATTTATTTATTGTTCCACGCTTATTCCATGCACTATTTCAGGATAGTGATGGTTAGCATACAGGAAACATTTATATTTTTCATGTCATTTGTGACGCACTGATTCTGTGTGGATAGCAAAGATGCCATGTTTTATCATTGACTAGCTGCAATTTTTACAGTGTTTACTTAGCTTCTCTATAACCTCACCTGGTCTTGACTTAAGAGAAATTTTCATGAAATTATAAAAGATTCTGTCCTCTTCTTACATTAATGTTAGTCTTTGGGATCTGCTCTGGCTGAGTAATGAAAAAACTTCCATGCATAATATAGACACCCTATTGCTACTGTCCTTGAAAGTAATTGTTTAGATAGTTAGTAACACCCTATTGTTTTCTTCTGAATGTATAAATCCTGTTTCCTTGACCAGGACAAGGTGGGAAGGACTCCAGCAACCCTTAGGAATTGTAACAGCTGGAGTAAAACTATGTTTGGATGCAGTCAATATGAACAGTAACCCATGCCATGGCAAACAGGCCTGAGCAGACTTGGTATTAAACTGCTGCTAGGCTGCTCTGACTTGGAGACATAGGCTAGCAGCCCAATAATACCTAAATTTGCTTTGGTCCTGAGACTACACCAGCATCCTAGAGTGCTGTAACATATTTAGAGAACCTAGTTTCTTTTTACACTGTACATGTTGCAATAGAGAGAATTGATGAGTTTCAAAGGTGTATTGGAAGACTTGTGACTAGAACACCTCTACCAAACCCTCGATTTCCTGGAAAACTGTTCAAAAACTAAGAGGTCCTTCCCCTTTACTTGCTCAGGTTAATATATCTCCTCATAAAAGAAAATGTTGCTGTGAAGCTGTTCTCTGTAAGAAGTTGGAGTTCTGAAAATAACTTCTCTGTTTCTCAAGAAAACCTTGAATTTGATGCCTTTCAAGACATTCTGTGAAAGATGTCTGGGCAATAAATCTGTGTTTAAGGAGATGGATACAAATACGCTTCCTGCATTAGTCAAGGCTGGAGAAGAGATTGGGGTTTTTTTTAGGAGTCAGTCTGGCAAAATTCCTTTTTTAGTAATTATTTTAATCCTCGAGAGTGTTGCCGCAATACTAATTCTATGAACTAGAAGCACTACAGCTTCTATAGGCATGCCTTTAAATATAAATAAATGTTTCTTCATATCAACACCAAAAATCTCCAGCCAAGATCAGCTCTTCCTCAATGGCTGTCCTCTCCACAGATAACTTAGGGACTTGAAGTCAAGAAGCAGGTAGTTTGGTCTAGCGAGATGGAAGGAGTACTTTATCAGCCTACGGAGGACTGATAAAGGCACAAGCCATGTTAGCTTTAATAACAGGTGTTCTTGTTTGGTTTTAATACTACCACAATAGTTATGAGAAGTCCTGCTAAGTAGACATGCCTATTTTATTTAATGTAAACTTACTAAATGTCTACACAGCTTCTCAGTAAGTTTCCATATTGGCATAGAGGCTTAATGAAGCTTGGAACCTCTCAATAATATAATATTGTGCCACTCAGAGATGCTGATCATGTTGTTTTTCAAATAAAAAAATATAATCCTGAAGCAAACACAATGAAGTATACTAAACTACCTTTGGATTAAGTATTGGATGGGTCTACTCTCTGATTTTGTCCTCATCTTTATGATGATTAGGTTTGTGTGTTAAATGCAAATGGTTTTCTCTCACAAGTTTACTGCTGTGTAGTATTTGGTCTTCAGTGACTGTACTCTTGGAATCAAATTATTTTGGGAAATTGACATTTCCTTCACAAGCATGCCTATGACATTTATTGGCCTATTTTTATCCACAATTTGGGACTGATTCTTGATCCATACTTTGTTAATGAAAGGAAGAAATTCTTGAAAACAGAAGTAAGAGGAGAAATTTATGTGGATAATCTGCAGCTCCATACTAATGAAAACTGTGGAAGTGTTACTCTAAGCAATTGATAATTATATTATTATTGTTGTTGTTGTTGTTGTTATGATTGCTATTAATATGTTTGTAAATTGGTGAGTTTCTTTAAAATACTAATAACATGGAACAGTGGAAGATGGGTAACCAGCTTTGGGGGTAATTGGCTATTTCTTAAGCTTATTTTTAATAAATACCTGAAAATAAACTCAACTACAGAAGCTATGCTAGACAGATGTGACTGAAATCTTTTGACCATCTTAAAGAATTTTATTTCATGTTTATACTCCCAAATGGTTCTACAGATGCATCTGTAAAACAAAAGGTCATCTTCTAAGTTTGTCCAATATTAAAACTCAGTACTTACAAACAACTTCCATATAGTAAAGCCTAACTTACACTGATTCCAGACCATGGTTCCAAATAATTCTGCATGTCTGGCATTGGTGATCATAATTTTAGTGTTATACTCTAGTTTGACATTAGCAAGCAACTTCTCATGACAGAGTCTTTGACTGAACATATTTTGCAAAGTTCCATGTTTCCACTCAGCCTTTCTAGTCTATGCAAGCTTGCTTTTTCAGGCAGAGAACAAAATTCATTTGGAGAGACAGTGATATGTAATAATTAAAGACAGGATGAATTGCTTGTGTGAGCTTCGCTTTACCTTTTTCCATAAGCTCAGAGAAAATCAGTCCCAAATCATTGTAGTATTGTCACTCCTTGAGTCCCAGAGAACTCACTTCTTATCACATTCAATCTTGCACATTAGTTTCAGGGATGCAGCTCACATAATTCCTTTCTTCTGATTGCACACACTGTTGTTCTAATTTAACAAAATCTTCTCATCACATATGACAATTATGTTGACCCTGTCTCTCTTCATTCAGAGACTTGGTCTGTCTTCAATACCCCGTGAGCTTGGAGAATATGTGAGATTACTTGTAATCAGATACTTTTGTGCTCAGGGTGTCTGCTTCACCACAATTTACAAATGAGGAAGGAAGATATAGACAGTTTGAGATGTGGGTGGTATCTTTAGTCTTGGGGACCAATTCATGCCAAAGAGCAGCCTCAACAGCAGGGCGAATGTTTAGTAAAGAACGCTTTTATGATTGTAAATAGTTATCGGTCTGGTGCTGCAGTCTGATTTCCTTAGATGCAGGCTGAGACCGCGAGAACGGAAAGCTATGGGATTTGTATTGTAGTGCAAAGAAACTAAATCTTATTTCCAGGAAAATACAGTCTGAAAGGGTAGCAAGATCTACGGTTACAACTGTGGGGTCTTCTAGAGAGACATTCTGTCTTATAAATGTGTACACACTCTTGGTAGGGAAAAAGGAAATTGTGCTTTTTTGTCACCTTTTCACTTACAGAGATCCCTGGGGATAGTTTCCTGTGCTTGCAGCTGGGTCAAATCTGATTCTTGTTTTCCCTTCAGAAAGGTAGAACTATTCCCACATAAAGTATTTCCAGAGTTAATTCCTAATATGGAAAAATTACTCTAATCATAGAGCATAGAAAGTATTGTTTAATTACGAGATAATGTGGAAATCCTATTAGGCTAGGAAGTCTTAGACAGAGGAGGCAGTCCCTCTTGGAATACTTTGTAGTCTAATAGACAGGGCAAACACAGAGCAGGATTAAAGTTGTACAATATATAGACAAAACCAGTGCCTGTCTATTAACTGAGCAAAGAAGCTACTCAGTATGAAACCATAAACAGCAACAGTTAGAGTCACAGGTTATTTTAACTATAAAACATAGAGTGTAAGGGTTTGGTTGGGTTTTTTTTGCAATAACCTGGGCACTAGTTGGCCATAGGTAGTTTAAACTAAAAATGTGCATATGCCTTATCATGCCCACAACAGAGCCTAAACAGTTTTTCTGTGTTTCACTTTTTGTTTATTTGCTAAAACATAATGCCTTAGGAGTCTTGGTCACAGAGCAGGTTCCCTCTCTGCCAAATACTCCTCAAAACTCTAACAAAAAAAACATTCTCAGCAGCAATGGACTTTCAGTTGGATGATAACATGTCAGCATTTGATACAAATTAAATGTAAGTTCATGCATTATTTCTGTAGTAGCTTTTGATGGGTTCAGAGATGAAAAAGTATTTTGAATTCAGTCATACTTTCTGGTTGAGAAATACTGCTTTGAGACTCCAGAGAAAGAGGATCCGCCCACCCATCTGAAAACGTCACGTGCTTTGGGAGCACACAGTTTGCTAGCAGATAGTAATGTGGGAAATAAAGCACGTCTTGCCACAGTTGTGCTTATGTCAAACTTAAGTTACTTGACCAGTTAAAAAATTCAGTCCTATGTTGTGTTCTGCAATCAGTTAGATTTTTGTCCTCTCTATTACTTCAGTTTTAAGAAACCATTGTACTGACAAAAGGCAGATTATGGACATGTTATCCAAATTGTAACATTTACATTTGGGTG
Source organism: Phaethon lepturus (assembly GCF_000687285.1). NCBI lineage: Eukaryota > Metazoa > Chordata > Aves > Phaethontiformes > Phaethontidae > Phaethon > Phaethon lepturus. The sequence continues at coordinate 94,965 of NW_010562764.1, forward strand.
TCATTTTTTCTGACACCAGTATTAGCAGATCTCTCTCTGTCAAAAGGCCATTTCCCTCATAAAATGAAACCCCTTCTCCTTATACAGATTAGCAAATAGTTCTGAAGTGGTCTGTTTTATTTTTGCATTCTTAACTCTCCCTCCCCATAAATATCCATGGGATAATTCCATAAAGAGCTTTCAACTTTGACGTTGAAAAAGTCTTAAACCATGCTTCTGAGTGTTCAAAAAGTGTGTGTGTGTGAAACTGATTTTTGCCACAGAAGTCTTGCAATATGCATTTCAACGATACAGTTCTGATCAATGCTGGTAGTGTAGCAAAACCTTGTTAAACAGCTGTTGTTTTCCTTCCAGAAACTACTAGCTGAAAATGACACAGCAAATGCATAACTTAAGCCTCCTCCAGACTAAAAAGAACAACGTACCATCCTCTCCAAATGCTGCAAAGCGGTTATATCGGAACCTGTCAGAAAAGCTTAAGGGGAGTCATACATCCTTTGACGAAGCGTATTTCAGAGCTCAATCTGACCGGCTCAATCTTCGTAAGACCTCACTGGTAATTACTTGATATTCATCAAATTGCCAATTTACTGTCCTATTAATCTCCTTAATCAGTTTGCTTTTAATCTGTACAATTTTCATCATTTCACTTTGTTCCCTGACCAATTGCTAAAAGAAAAGGCTAAAGAAAAGCTACATCATCACTTACTCAAAAATCACTCAAAATTACTTAAGGCCTTACTTACATCACAAAAACATCATCACTTAAGTGATGATGTTTTATTTTAGGAGTAAGGTATTAGCTTGGCATTAATGTGACAAAATGCAGATTAAATATATGCACACAAGTGTTTGTCTTACAAGAAATGAAGACAAAGTATTTTGAGAAAACTGAAGATGACTTTTTAACAGAAGTTAAAAAGTTTTTCCGACCCACAGAGCAAGTGGAACTTCTTTGTTGTGACAGATAAATGCAAGGTTGTTCACAGACTGTGGTGATGGTCACTAGATAAGACCATGGAAAAAGGAGATCACACATGAAGCAGTCTGGCCTGGGTCTCCTACCCTAGTTATACAGCGCAGCTGAGCACTCTGGTGCCAGTACAGGAAAGCATATAAGCACCTGCTAGACTTAACACTCACGAGTTGCTTCTATTTATGCCAGTGCTGATGAAGTTACACAACCTCCGGCACATACATTTTGAATGAATGGGCTGTGTCCCTGAAATAATAGCACAGTGTAAGTTCAGTGCACAACAGAATCTTTTATATATGCTGGAGGAAGATGAACCTGCTGTTGATATTGCCAAAACAAAATAAATTCTCCTTTTCCATAAGTAGGAAGAACACCCACATCCTTCAACTTCTCCTCTGAATTATTTTGAGGGAAAGA
>NW_010562764.1:96388-97681 GCF_000687285.1 Phaethon lepturus
AGGATTTGTGATAGTGTCTGTGAATGTGCCAGGAGACACCTCTTGGAACTACCACTTTGCTGCACTAAAGCAGATGCTTAGTGCAGTGCAAGACTAAACTCTGAATATGGTTGGGCCAGATAACAAAAATACTACATTTTGTCAGAAGAAAAAGCACACTCTAGACTCCTTTAACATTCACAAATTTTTGTTATATATGAGACAAATTATATGAATGAATGCAAGAATTGAAAATAAGTTTTAAATCAATTAAATGATCTTACCCCTAGGATCCCATCTTTCTAGAAGTCAGAGGACCCATGCATGCCCCATGGAAGAGCTAAGCTGAAATGTAGCTGTAGTATATTGGAAAGTCAAGAGACTGTTGTCTCTCTCCTTTGAACAAAGACCTGAAGGAAGCAGGAACGATGGCTCCTTCCTCTCAGCTCTGCCAAAGCCAACAGATTTTGTTTTACAGAAGAAGCTGCCTGAAACTCAAACAGGGCCTGATAGCTGGAGAACAGCCTTTGCATAGTAGCCAACAGCTGTGCTTTTGAGGCAGTGGGTTTCCAGATGCTTTTAGTTTGTAGGGATCATTTGAATTTAGGCCTCTAAGTATGAACTGTGGGAAAAGATTCTTTAGATTAATTTTTTAGCCACTGTCTTTTCTTGCCTTTTTCTTTTCAATTGCAAGCTTGTGTGTGACTAAGCGAGTGAAAGAGAGGAGGATAAACTAGTGCTGGGGACCATGCCAGAGCAGACTGACATGTAGACTGAATGAATGCCAGTCTGTTAGCATATCTTCTGACCAGCGTTTCTCTAAATATACACTTAAATTACATATTCATTCAAATATGGGGTCTTCTGTCATACTTAACTAATGAGAATAGAGAAATGGCAAATGAGCAGAGCCCAAAAATTGAGGAGCAGTGTACCGCTTATGAGGCTCAAGTCCTCTGCTATTCACAAAGCTGATTACTTACAGTCTCACTTCTCTCCCTTTTCAGTCTAGATCTGTCAGGCAATGGGAGTGCCTATTCAACCAGTAATTGTATTTAGAAGAATTAATTTTTATGTTGTGATGTGATGGTGGTTTAATGGGATATAGACTTGTGTGAACTCTGTTTCCCCCAACCCACTACACTGTCATGGCAGTGACATAGTTTTTGTCACTGCTGACCTACAGTGAGCACAGGCATCTCTAGGTATTACCAGTCTGGGGTCTGAGCTGGTGTCCACAATAGACTCCCACTCAGCTCAAAAGGCTTCAGATCCCATTCTATCCATTCTGCCTGTTGTTTTCACAGTTTTCCC
>NW_010562764.1:97712-113802 GCF_000687285.1 Phaethon lepturus
ACCAAGGAAGCAATCAGTAGAAGGAGTAGAAATATTCCAGGTCAAATTGCTAGCTAATGTATTTTCTAATCATTGAGTTTCTGTGCTACGGAGCTAAGTCAATGACTAAAATCATGTCTCCAGACAAGTGAACAACATTTGTTAGAATTTGTTTTCTTTCAGCTTTGGCTAGAGAAGAGTTTTCTTTCCATTCTCTCTTGCTCTGCAACACTTTCCATTCAGTAAATTGTTGTCTTGCTGCAGACATAGCAATGTCCCAAAATAGCTTTATTCTTGAACTCATGTTTATCAAAACAAGTCTTCGCAGAAACTACTTTAACGTTTTTTCCAACTCCAGTAGCACATAGTGGACTTTTTCAGTCAAAACTAGAGCAAATATCTTGAAAGGGGCACTTCATTTTAATTAAGCTACATAAGATTGCATTTCTAAACACTCCAGCACTGAATCACTTACTGGAACATGGTTATTACTTACTGCAAAGCAATACTGTAGTCCTTTTCAGTATATACGTTTGTACATCAGAGTAACACCTAAATAAATTAATCACATAGCACAGCTGTCTAGCTAATGATTAGAGGCTGCAGGACTGAGTCAAGGAAAAAGCAATGTGAAAACTGCTCCTATACTTTACCTGATCACTTGTAAATGTGATTCAGTTTCTCTTTGAATTCAATGGTTTTGTCTTTTCAGAGCAAAAGTTATCTAGTAAATGTAACTGAAGGCAGAAATCAGAAGGCTCTTGTTAGTATTTGTGACAATACCAGCTGGACTAAAATTGAGCATATGGGTCTAAAGATACTATGTCTCACCCCTATTTGAATTTCTTAGCCCTGGGCTGCAGATGTCTGAATAACACTGTAATATTAGAGAGTCTTTTACATCGAATATGACCAGCTTTTGCAGAAAACTATATAATCTTCAAATATATTTCTGGTTTTGGTGTGAAAGCAAATAGTTGGGGAAAAGTTGGTCTGGTGTATAGAATGTTTTTCTGGACTTGGAGAGCTGGTCTTGGTGCAGACTTCCAAATGGGACAATTTACTGGCATGGCTGAAAACGCGGTAGATATTTTGCTGTCAAACCAGGGTATTTGACTGAAACAGATGTAGCATGGTTAGGTGTGCACTGCTATTTGGGTAAGGGATGTATGCATGCCTATTAGAAAGGCCATATCACAGTTCCCATGTTTTCACACTCTTTGAAGTTACAAGACTTGCCAACGTATTTCAGCCTATTGCTTGTGTCTGAACTGTCCATTTGGAAAACCTGATATTTGCAATTTGGTCTCATAATTGTTTAGATTGGATGAAGTAGCTTGTAAAATTCATGTTCTCTTTCTTGTTTAAATCTGTGCAGCTTTTTCAATCAGATTTCTAATGAAATGAAAAAATAGAAATTTGCTTTTAGTTTTGCCTTTTTGGTGAAACATTCTTGCCAGCAGATTAACTGGCAAGAACATTCATGAGGAATTAACTTAAGCATGTGCTTAGATTCTGGTCAGCAATTTACTTAAGGCCAAAATTTCACAAATACTTTAGGTATTTCATTTAGGTAGGCAAGCAAAAATCCAAAGATGCATTTTCAAAGGCATCTAGGCAGGTCTAAATCTTGATAACTGAATCCAAAAATAACAATTCAAATAAGAGTTTTAAAAACAGTTCTACAATAATCATTCAGGTAGTTAAAATCTGTTGTTGAAGTGTGTCTATATATACATTTGAAAAGGACCAAATGCTTTTGTCAGCCATACCATCGGGTTAATTTCAGCTGTAGTATGGAAGATAGCCATCTTTTTTTTACTTATATAATAGGGATTTTTTTTGTTTTTATATAACGCAATAAACTCCTGAGATATGCTACAAGGTTTATTGAATTTCACACAATATTGGAATGAAAGCCAAGTAATGGTATTGAGCATTTAGGGTAGCATTCTACAAATGCTAACTCATTTAACTTTTAGTTGACTTCATGTATGTGCATAAAAGAGAAAGACTATTCTGATTTCAGAAAAGGGGAAAGCCACGTATGTGCCCAGTGCCACAGAAGTGGAAATGTGAACCAAGAAATACCTAGTTTCCTGTCCTAAGTGAGCACCACAAGCCTGTCATTGAGTAATATCACCAGCTGTACCTTTTTGTTCTGTTCTCAGACTGTTAGCTTGTGTTTCCTAAAATGAACTTAACTGAAAGAACTGGAAACTAATGTAGTCACTCAGTTTACTTCAACCAATTCCTTTTATAGTAAGCTCTTTGTGAATTTACTGTTAAATAAGTAGATTCTCCTAGCTGTGATTGGTTACAAAAGTAATATGATTTTGCTTGTTTTCTGACTGGATTAAAATGCAGATGCTTCTGAAGCATAATTACCCTTTATTTCCATAAACAACAGTACAGAGGAAGTTCCAAAATCAGTAGAAAAACAATTTGAGATGAGTGCAAACGATGATAAAATTAATGCTTTTTAATATATTTTTATATATACATATATTTTGAGAACTGGTGAATATATTTTGCATTTCTAATAATGTATATGAAAAAACAGTCTGTCAGTTCACAGTCCTGCATTCATAATAATGAAGTTTCAAAAAGCAAAGGAGCACAGCTTTTCCCTCTTTAGGTGGAACATCAATGATCTATTTATGTTAATTTTGAATACATAGTACAGTGACTTCCAGCTGTTAAATGCATATCATTGACGTGAGTGGGAGTTGGTGACATATAGCGTGTATCAGAATAATACTCAATTAAAATATTTTGTAATTACACTTTAATTAAAATTTTTTTAATTTCTAGCCAGAGCACTTCATCCCTTCAGGATAATGACAAAACACCAGAATAAGAGTAGTATCTCTGATTTCTGGTTAAGGTGTTATATAAGCAAGACAGCAGATGTGTGGAGCTACTGGAATGAAAAGAAATATTGCTGCATTGCAGTAAAAATTTCTGTCATTTTTAAGTTTTACCTTATAATAAGAAAATATATACTGTCATCTTTTCTAAAATTTTCTGGAGATGTGCCCTCTCTAATGACAGTTTATGTCCTTAAAGACAATTTTTTTGCCTTGAGCAGAAGAGTGAATAAAGAATGATAAATCTAGCTGCTTACCATTCAACTGTTCTTTTTTCTGAGATTTTTCTCTTACACCTAACACTGGAGTATTTGTTAATGAAATTAAATCTGAATCTTACAATCTGGAGAAGAATCTGAAAAGATTTGACAGAGACCCATTTTGATGAAGCACTTACGTTGTTTCTTTTATTCCACATGGACATCTCCAGAAAACATATTCCTCCAGCATGAGCTATCTTTTGCAGTTAAGTACCTAAAAGGTAGATTTCCAAGTTGGGCATTACTCTCCTAGATTTGCTTTATTGCTGCATAGTTCATCTCATCCTTAGAGAGTCATCTAACATAAGTATCTCCTGTCTCTATATTGACAATTTTTGGTAAAGATCATCTTATGTACATCCGTCGTCTTGTTCTGCAGATCCCTAATATTCAGCATAGGTGGGGTCCATATTAAAACAAAGATAACATCATCTTTGCAATTTCTTAGTGTGGTACCATTACTTGACATGTAAAACAGTAGACCAGAAGATATTTGTCAGGCCTGAGAATTTCTGAAGACACTTTTAACTTCAAGCACAACTGAAAAAAACCTGTAGAACTGATCATATTCCAAGGTGTAGCTATGGAGTCTGGTTTTCAGATCTGCTTGCAAACCCTTAGTCTATGCATTTTAGGAGGAGACAAAAGATGTTCCAGCAGATCAATGGTATTTCAGAAAGTGTTGTTTCACTGAGTGCAAAACTTGAGCATGGATATGCCAAATAAAACTACATCATTTTAAAAAATAAAATGAAGTTTTTATGTGACTGAAATGTTAATTTCTAATCACAGTAGAAGACTGTTTCTATTCAGTATTTATTTCATATCATAAGGAATACATTATTATATAAGAATTTTCTCCGTGTTTCCTCCATGTGGGCTTCAGGACACAGAAAGCTAGTTTACATCATGTATCTGGATTGCTCTTATGTATGTGTTTCTTTAGTATGCCTATTGGCATAATATGTCTACGTAGATCTCAGTTCTTTTATGTGACCACATGCTGAGCCCTCCTTGCTTAGCTGGGTCTCTTGCTTCTACTAATTCATTCTTAAGAGGAAAAAAATCCTATTGGTTAATTATGGCAATGGGACACTGGGAGAGAATTTAAAAGAATCTTGGCAAATAACACGTCGTAGCCTCCAGAAGGATGTTCTCATAACAGAAACCTGCAGGCCATTCTACTCTCCTGCACCTGCTTCTCCCCAGCTCAATTAAGAAACAATAAGTTTCTTTGTATTTACCATTCTTTTATCTCCTTGACATTGGTAAGGAAAAGGCTCGTGGTTCTCCCTGCTTGAGAGTCAGTGTCATGTATGCTCTTGGTTTTGGCTGCTTGTGTTCTCTGCTATTCAGTCGTGCCACTTTCTGGACGTGCACACCAGACAGTCAATTTTTTCAGTCTCATTTCTACTTCTTTATTTAAGGACTATATATTTCAAAGCCACTTCTAGTTACAAGTTAAATGCAAAAATATGAGCACCTAGAAATGACTGAAGTGTTTGAATGAACAGTACCTATTACTAGCTCACACTGGAGCTGTGAAGGATTTTCTCCAGAATAGCTTGTTTGATTTAGATTTTGGTCACCTGAGTTTGTAAATTTCTACTTTAAATGTTGAGTTTGAAAAACTCAGTAGTTCAAGACTCTGCCAAAATCATAGGTTTTTATCCAGTTTCACGCTGAAAACATATAATATTGCTCATACAGTTTGATTACAGGACAGATATCTAAGTAATGGGTTTATTTTGTATGGGTTTGAATCTCACTTGAGTCTTCCCATGGACTTGAAGCAAATTCAAGCACACAAGTCCAGAAGCAGACCAAGCTCAGTTTTGTTGCAAAGAATTTCCATGTTTCTAACTGAACCTAACCTGGGGTTAGAGGGTCAATATTTTATAGCAATCTCACAAAACACAAATTTTCTCTATTTATTTTTAAAACACTGACACTTGAAAATTTTTACTGAATTTCTGTTTTTATTGCTACATAGAATTTCCAATGCAGTGAAGCTATGTTTGAGGCTGTAGAACAGCAAGATCTGGATGCTGTTCAGATTCTTCTTTATCAATACACACTGGAGGAACTGGACCTGAACACACCAAACAGTGAGGGACTAACTCCTTTGGACATTGCCATTTTGACAAACAACATCCCTATTGCTAGGACCCTTCTTCACGTTGGAGCAAAGGAAAGCCCACACTGTAAGTAAAGAACACAAATTGAATTGACTTATATAATTGCCTGTAGGAGATTGTTTACTGCTGTTTTTGGAAATTAATTACATCACACAAAAAAATTGATGTGTTTTATTGTAAAAATTATTATACCAGCAATAGTACCACAGTGCCGGAGGACACTTGCAGCAGCATCTGCTTGTTGAATACGTGCTCAGTAGATCTTTTTTGTTCTGTCAGATACACCAACTGATGAATCCAGTTGAGCTTCTAAAGCAATTAACACTGGGGCAGCTGAGTTGATACCAATAGTGAGAAAAAATACTTTAAAATATGAAAACAGGAACTGAGTCAGTTATTCAAAGATCATGGTCTGAATTATGGAGTTTGTCATAAAAAATGAAAGGACGATGGGTTGTCTAGACTTCGGTTTATTTTGGTTATCCTTTTGACTTATTTTGATTATCCTTTTGATTTTGGCTTTGCTGCCTTCAGGAGATGGGTTGTGTTGAAATCTATCATTTCCATTACCCACAGGCTCTTCACTCCTAGCCTTCAAATGGCCTAAAATCCCACTTCAATGAGAATTTCAAAGTTCTACAGAATGAGAGAAAAGCGAAACAAAAACAGATCTTCTCGCTTTACTGGAATACCAGTATTGCTTATTACTACATATTGTAATTAGAAAACTCCTTTGTATTCCTTCATGGCATTTTTATGCACAATTTGTGGGTTGGAGAGTGACTTACCAACCCAATTAATCAACCGTATACCATGACACAAACTCTGACGCCTTACTTGTGTCTAAAAATACACCAATGTATGCGAATTTGTTTTAAACTGTCAATGCCTATATTTAGGACATTCCCAGCAAGGCTATAATGAGACTGTGTTTGAGGGGTTCGGCCACTGCAGACTCTGCCATTAATTTGAAGTTAGTTAAATTAACAACATTTAGTGCTGGCATGTCAATCTCAGTGCTCCAGGAAATTGCACCTTGAGGCTACTAACATTGCCAGTTTTTTCACTGGAGAGTGTGTGTGCATGTGTGTGTGTGTGTTGAGTTTTTTTGCCAGACCCTCAGTGTTGGTACACCTTTATTGCTTTTCTGTGTCCACAGCACTTATATTATCATTTATTCTGGCCTCCTTTAACCTTCCCTGGAGATTTTTGCATAGTGTAGCTGCTCAGTGAAAAGAGTTTTTTAGTTTTATATTTATTTGTTTATTTTTCTGTCATGGTTCATGACTGAGGCTTTAAAAAAAAGTGTGACAGCATTTAGAGTACATGATTGACTGCTGAAGCAACATTCATTAACCATGACAAATCTAGAGGAAAACACAGTCTTGAGTGTTCTAAACAGCAGTAAAAAAGACTAAACTAATTTTTCATTGACCTCATCTGTAAATAAATGCAGTCTGATGGCGAGCAGGGGCAATCATAAATTAGTATTCATTTCCTGTAATTAATGCAAACATGCCTATGAACACAGAGAATATGAATATATAACCACCTCATTTCCATTTCAAAATATACCCACCAAATTTCCACTTCACTTATCTTGATTTTTAGTTTTTCTGATTGAAATAATGGATGAAGCATTCTCAATAAAAAGCAAATGATTGTTTGTTTGGGGCTTTTTTACCTTAAGCATTTACAGAGCAAAATGCAAAAAGTTATTTTCAGCACTCAAAACAAAGCTTTGCAGCATGTTTTTGTGTGGTTTTATTCTTGTGGAACTGATAGCAGCCACTTTCTATTTTCTCTAGCCTTTCAACCCTGTTAGAATGAAATCCATTCTGTTTGTATGACCTCAGGGCTGCAAGAACATGATCTAGCGAGAGCATTTTCATTTCTCTGTGGTGGGCAGTTGAGCAAGACTTCCCTGATCTGAATAGGAGGGGAGGGGATTTCAAGGTGAAATTCTGACTCACCCCAATTTTGGGACAGGACACAAGCATCTCTTAATGTGATTGGAAGTGCATAGGACAGATGCACAGATCTGGGAGACTGCAAGGCAGAGGAATTCTCCATTCCAAGTGCACACAGAAAGCTTCCTAAAGAGAAAACTCTTGCTCTTCCACTATATTAGCTGCAGTGATCCAGCTGAAATCTCATTATAGCCCCTAACCTAATGCTGTAGAAAAGAGGATCTGGAGAACAGATAGCTTCCATCTGTATCACCTGGATTTCTGCCTGGAATAGGAACAACAGCAGATAAAGCAACACAAAGTAAAACTATGACCTTCATTTCCAAATGGATCTCAAACTGTATGAATCTTAACAGGAACCCAACATCTCTTAAACACAAAGTAAGATCAGAGAGTACAGCATTTAAAATATTAATTTAGTGGGGAGGCGGCAAGGTCCACCGTGTTATCTTTTTAGTTACTCTTGTTCATCATATACTCATGCTTTGGCTTGGTTTGTTCATGTGAATCCAAATAAAAATAAAATTAAAATTTCCAGTGGCTGATTGGACACATTTCCAAGACCTGACAATTGTGGATCAGATTCTTGATTAAACAGCTAGAGCCAGATCCTTAGTGAAAACTTGAATCCATGCCAATTCTCAATCACCTGAAGTTCTGGCACATAAAATCTCTTTCCTCAGTCTTGTTGTGCTATCAGATGAGTTGCATGCTTATTGTAGGCACGGATCCAGGAAACCGTATCACCTTTGGCCTTCCCAGTAAACAGGCAGTTCTGAGGATACCAGCAGATTCCAGTAAGCCTGGCCATATGTCTCTGATGTCCATATGAAGAATGATCAAACTTCAAGAAGAATGGCTTCAAGCCAGTTTCTGAAAGAAAAATTGTAGAGACAAACATTCTTCAAAAACAACCTTTTGGATGTCAAAGGCATTGAATAATTCTTTGCTCTCCTCCTGTGGCTTTAAAGACCCTGCGGCACTTTTCGCGTTGGTATGTAGGGTTATTCTTGGACAGCTAAACTTAGATTGTGATATTGTTATGAGAGACAAAGGGCAAAAGTTAAAACAAGAAGTTCAGACTGGATAAAAACAAACACCACCTGCACCGTAAGGACAGTAAAGCAGTGGAACAGGTTGCCTAGAGTCATTGTAAAGCCTCCATCCTAGGAAGTTTTTAAGACCAGACTGGGTACCTTCAGTAACTTGGTCTGACCTCATAGCTGACCCTGTTTTGAACAAGAAGGTTGAACTAGATAAGGTCCTTTTCAATCTGATTTGTCTGGTATCCCTAAATTGGAATCACAGGATTAACACACTCATATGTGCAGACATCTTTGTCTATGTGGTGTTTTGATGTCAAAAACCTGTCAGAGTCTTGGTCCTTTATATGGTACAGTTTGATGTTTTCAGAAATGTCTACTGCTCCTGGCTTATGCAAGTGAATGACTGGTGCACGCTGGGCAAGATTCATGCTGTTCCTGTGAAAACCTTAGGGAAACGAAGAGCCTCACTGTCCCTATATAGCAACTCCCCATCATTGCTAAGAGTAGCTGCTTACACTAGGGCAGTGTTTTCAGTAAATAGGGGCCTTTTAAATTAAGATTATCTCAGAGCTCTTCTGCAAAAAAACAGACACCAAAGTAAAGTGATTTCAGAATTCCTTCTCTTGTACAGTGTTTCCTGCAAATTGAACATCAGATCTGTCATTGCATTTCTTTTCAGATTAAACATGTTTACAAGTCCTGTTTTCAGTCCTGTAAGAGCATTTCTGAAAATAGGGCTTGATTCACCACAAGTCACTGTATAATCAAGGGGCTGGTTTAGGGTGGTCTTGTGGACTTGGGCTAAAATCAAACCTGGTTTTAGTTTGTAACCTATGTGATCGTCATTTTCACCTTTATGTAGCATGCAGTAGTTCATAAGGGCAGTCTGAACTGCCAAACGTCAAATTAAAATCATTCTGAGATGGAAACATTCATCTCCATGTGTCAAGCTGCTTGTTATCTGTCCTGTCTGTCAGAGGACTAATTAGATATTACATGGGCAAAACTGTGGCACAAAGAAAACCTGGAAAGAGATCCATTCTATACCAGCCATGGCCCTTAGGCAGAAAACTCTCATTCTTAAGTTTGCCAATGAGATTTCTCTTTGCTTGTAGAGATACAGCATACCACATATATACTGTATGTATTTATAACCAGTACAACCTTCTTTTTGACTATGAAAGCTTATGATACTGTGGCAAAATAGAGGATGAATAGAAACCGAATGTTTTATTATTTTAGTTCATTTTTAATATTCTACCAACTTAAAACATATATGCAATTTCAGTCTAATTAAGACATTTTTAAGCATATGAGAAACATTGGAAGATAAAATTTGCTCAATTTATTCATGTTGTTAATCCCATTTAAGTGGCCAGATCCTTAAGGGGTATAAATTGCCATGCTCTGATCCACTTGATGACAAAATAACTACTGGAAGGCAGAGTGTTCAAGGATTTGACCTTACATGTGTTATACTGGAATGCAGAAGGCCAGAATTTGGTCACATTAGTCCACCAAGCAATTACTTACTTTTCCCTTTTCTTGGTAGTTGTTAACATGGAAAGCAGGTCAGTGCATCTGAGTACATTGGTCCAGGAAGCACAGCAGCGAGTTACTGAATTGTCTGCACAAGTGATGAATGAAGGCCTTGGTACAGACAACACAGAAAAAGAGAAGCAACTAAAAGCATGGGAATGGAGATACAGGCTATACAAGCGCATGAAGGCAGGCTACGAGCATGCTAGTAAGTAGAAGAAAGAAGTTGCAAAATTCAAGACAAGAACTCTACAGCTGAGCACACTCTGCCTTTGTTGAGCAAAGATGCTCTCACTAACTGATCCTCACAACACTGCTGTGAAGCAGATGAATGTTAGGGTGGGAAGACTGAGGCATATGACTAAATGGCCTTCCCAAGGATGAGAAGGAAATTGATGTTAGAACAACAGAGGACCAAATATCTAAGAGCAACACATAGCTCCTTTAGGAATGGACTCCATAAAATTGATGAGACCTCCAAACACTTGGTTCGGGATCTAATGATTCTGTCCTGCTTATTTCTCTTCACATTTACTCCTGGATCTCATTTAATGTGCTCAGAGTTTAAAACAGGATGATTAGAAAATAATATATGAATAGGGAGGAAGAGTGATGGGGACATTAGCCTTTTTTCTGTTGTAATTTAATTTTTTTAAAAACAATATATTCTGTTTTAACAGATTGGAGTTGTTCTAAACATTTGATCAAACAATGGAATTTCATTTTACATATAAAAATTGTGAAAAATTAATCTTAATTTTAGCATCCACATATAACATTTCATCAGTGTAGTCAGAGATTGGGTCACTTTAAACAGTTGTACAAGTGAGTCTGTACCCAAAGTAAATGTGAATTTGGGCCCATGGGAAGGAATAAACAGGGCTGAGTTGTTTCACATGTGGATCTTTTAGCTGTATCCTATTCAATGAAATACAATCATTGCCATTAACATTTTTACAACCATCTTTATATAAATCTACTTACAAATAATTTTCTCAAATTTATTGTATTCTAAGATTACTTCAAGACAGATGTAGTGCTCCTTGCATTAGATACTAAATGCAGGAAATACAGCAGTAGTGTAAGTTAATATAACCATTTTTTAAAATCAATCCCAGCACTAAGTCATGACATTTTGTGTTTGATTTCTGAATTGAGTCTGATTGATATTCTGTGAATTAACCTTTGGTTTTGGGTTTTTTTAAAGAAAAAGATGTTAGGCTTAACTGACAAGTGCATTTTGGAAGTACTACACTGAAACATTTGTGGAGTTTGTAATTTCTGGATCACAATAATGTAAAAATGTTTTCTGTTGTTTGATAAATTTGAGTTTGTTAGTGAAACCGTAAAGGTTTAATTAGCTTTTTGTGGTTTTGTCCTTTCTCTCTCCTCCTACCCACCCCAAGAGATTTATAGGGGCTTTTCATTGACATAATTAGCATGAATCTGTTTTATTGGGTTACATATATGCAGGAAGATATTTTTAACCAAAAGGAGCCAAAAACCATGATAGAAACAAATGGTGTCTGCAGGATATTGTTAGCAGGGTCACTAATTAAAATGCTCAAAAGGCAGAGAACACAAACACCTACAACCCAAAGCTCACAATTGCAGGGTGATTTTCAGTGGGTTCTTTGAAGACTCAGAAACATTGTTTGAATAGGATTTGTTGTCCTGAAGAGCTGATGTTTTCTCTTCTCTCCCAGGAGCCCCTGAGGCGCCAACCAATGTCTGTCTCATGGTAACAAGCAGTACATCACTCACTGTCACCTTCCAAGAACCTCTGAGTGTCAACTCAGCTGTGGTGACCAAGTATAAAGGTACTGGATTTAGACATCTTTCACTTACTTTAACAATGCACAAAAAATTGAAGACTAAGTGACAAAGATATTTATCTACAAGAGATTATATTATAATGCTAGTAATGTTTGAATTTAATTATTTTCCCAGTTAATAGCTGTAGAAGTGGAATTTTCTTAAAAGATTCCCCAAAGACAAAATTTTTATTAAAAAAGAAAAATAAATTAACCAAAAGTTTTCTCCATGAGTGCTTTGAAGAAGTTAGCTTGACTTACTGTGGTTAGGACATCGGCTCAATGACTGGGTTGAGATGAGCAGTTATAAAACACAAGCTAACTTTTGGTGCCTGTGGGCTCCTGAAACCATGTGTATCTTGTAAATGCCAAACCCACACCACCATTCCTTAAAGGAATGCCTCTGGAAGCTGAAACTTTTGGCAGAGGCATCATACAACCTAACTAATTAGCTATTCCAGGGCTGCCACATCATTCTTGGAAGGGCAATACATTTGGGGTGGCACCAGTTAGTTGCAAAGTGGAATGAATAGGAAAATGCTTCCATCTGAATAGCGCTGTTGAATAGAAATGGTTTCAAAACAGAATTTCTGTTCCACAGGAAATTCCAATATTAAAAAAAAAAGAGTTTTACTGAAGATTAGAACAAAAATGAGAAATTTTAAAATTTCCTGTTGAAGGGAACTTCCAGTTTTTCTAAAATGTTTAGAACAGTAAGTTCTTCAGTGTTAAGTGCAGCAGTCCACAGCCTCCATCTTCCAGTAGGGGCCTGAGTCCTTCCACAGGTCAAGGGACTGAAAAGCACAGTTTTGAAGATCTGAGGCCTTCTTTACCCAGCCCAGGGGAGTCAAGGAGAGGGGAGCCTGAAAGTCCTCTCGGTTATTTCCCACTGTGTCTCTCTTAATGTTTCCTGCTGTGTTTGTTTCTTTGTATTAATATTAAAAAGTCATTTGAGAGGTACTTGGAACTTGGATTTTCATACATATAGCAAGAACCATAATGGCTATATGACTGTGGGGCAGTCTGTTTCATGTTTCCATGTGTGGGTATCACAGGGATTGCTTTAAGAGGAGAGATTCAGAAAGCCCCAGTCCATCGAGGGTCCAATATCTCATGGAGCTCTTCTGAAGGTGGAACATGCTTGTGCCCAGGCTCCGCTGGCATCAAGCAAACACCAAAAGGATGGCATGAGTTTATCTTGGAAAAGGCAGATTCTCTCTCTTTCCTCCACCTGCTTCTTATTGGAGACTCCAGTTATCACTGGCTATGCCCAATAAAAAAAAATTTTACAGTGTAAGAAAAAAACCCAACCTCTCAGACATCACTAAAGCCATCAAAGTGATTCCGTTCCTGATAGCCTCATTAGAAGGGTAAATTACTGTATTACACCTAGTCAGCTCTGCAGTGCTGCAGGAATTGTGATTTTCAAAAACATCAACACCCTTTAGAAGCCTAAATCTAATTTTCAGCAATGGGTTGGGTTGCCAGGAAACTAAATTTTATTTAAGGGCTTCCTACTGCCTGATTTAGGTGGTGAAAACAATGCTTGGGCTTCTAAAACACTTAAGTTCTCTTGAAAATATCAGCCAGCTTTTTCTAATATGTCTCCTTTAAACAACCTTGAAATATAGTCCACATTCTAATTATAATGATTGTTGATATTTTCACAGTAAAGCAAATTGCCAAATAGAACTGATTTTTAAAAATAATTTTCTAAGGGTTATAGTATTTTTCTCTTGTGTATTCATGTGGGTTGAGTCTGTTTTGCACCATGTCAACTCTGTCCTCTTTTTGGTAAGCATAACATTCAGAGATACTTAATGTAACCTGACCTAAATTTCTAATCAGACTAGGTAGCATTGCCTTCGTATTTTGAATTGCCCTCACTGGTGATCATTTTATGCTTTATCAAGTTGACAGTTAGTTTTGCCAGAATGTTCTTTTTAAATCCTTTATCCCAGGAGACTTGCATATTTATGGTTAGATAAAAAGAAAGATCATTAATAGCTCCTTTTGGTGACTTTCGGGAATTAATTAAGCACTGGTTGTAGAATTGTTTATTACATTATGGAGTGAGATTCTTTGTGCTAGTTTGAGGGGTCATAAAAAGAACCTTTCAAATGATCATTTGCAAGAATGATTAGAACCAGCTAGCAATTACTAGCCCTGAAAGGAGGGCTTGATAACATAGTGTGAGGATCTTTTTAGTCAGATATATAAAGCTCCTATCCAGAAAATCATCTAAGCATTTTGCTAATTCAGGGACAAAAATAAGCTGTTAGGTTTTTTTTTTTCCCCCTCAATACTTTACCATTTCTTTTTCTAAGCAAATTAAAATTCAGGAGCATTTGCAGCAGTGTTTAGGGAATACCTGCTCATTAACAGAAGCTAATAATGTTCTTTTCTCCAGAGCTGAATTATAGGGGATAAAAACTGACATCACTTCTGTTTAGTTTAGTTCCCTAAAAACATTGAGAAACTGCCAATTACTTTTTTTTCTGTGTCATCTTTTTTTTTTAACATATTTTTCCAAAGCTTTATTTGCCCAAATGTCGTTTAGAAACTGGGTTTGGAACATTATCTAGCTGTCTGCTATTTTCCTGTGTGTGATCTTTTCCCTTGTTAGCTGTATAACTTACAAATAATAATACAGGAGAATAATACTTTGCACTCACTCTCTAACCACTAAAACCATCTCACTTCATTAGGAGATTTAATTTTAACCACACACGGTGAATGGGTATTGACTTTGGTGTCCCAGCTGGATGGCAGTTCAGTGACTGCATTCTGTTGAGCCATTGCTTTAAGGAGCCAGAGTATTCTTTACTTCCTCTCCTGGATTGTTGTTTAATGTTGCAGGCACCATCCTAATGGCTCCCTTCAGTTTCCCTCCAGAGAAAGCTACAGCGTAGTGGTGGCTGACTTGAAATGATTCCTATGTATATTGTAACTTAGTAAAGTGTTTTGAGGCTGGAAGCAGACAGGCATGACATAAATCAATAATAACAGGAATAATCTGCTCCATGCTAGAGAAAGATTCAAAGCCAGAGACACCTCACCCCAGCCAGTTTTAGGAAGGATGTGAAGCATCACTGCAATATTGAGAAGAAAAAACCCTGTCCTTGGTTTAATCATGCCCTAAGGCTAAACTTCACATCTCATCATGGAAGTACTTAAATTCTGCTTTAGTTTTATATTTTCGAAAATGCAATCAAAACATTCTACATTAATATACAAAATAACTTGCCACGATTTGAAGCTAAGGTGAACCTTCTGTTTACACTGTCATATTGTTACTGCATGATGTATTTTTATCCTAAGGCTACACTACTGTAACTATCCTGATGCAAAAAATCCCAGCAGCAACATAATCCAGATAGATAGGCACCACTGGACTCCTAGGAATGGTCCTGATGATGGAGCGGAGTAGTAAGTGCTTGTAGGGCTTTTAAGAACTGCTGTCTTTCACTAACTAGCCTTTCTAGGGTTCACATGTTCAACATAACACATACACATAAAGAAAGCAGGAATTTTTAAAGAACAAAATTATAAGTAATAGTAAGTAATTTTGTTGCACTTGTTTTCTGCTCATTTTAACCCTGATTATTATTTTGCTTTTATGATTAGTAAGTCCAGGTAAACCTCCTCTTACTGCATTTTTTTCATCCATTTCCTCTCAGAAAGAGTCATAATAATACTGTGATTCCCAAGTATAGGGTAAGGAAAGAAAATGGACACAGCACTGATCATTACCTACTGGAAAGGATCGCTATGCAATGGAAAAATCTCTGTTTATATTTTATTTACAATTTTTAAACAAATATCTATACCCCCTTTTGGAGAAAAAATGAAACAGCTTGTATACCAAAGTTAGCTAATTTATTTAAGAGCCTGGAACTATTTATGTTTGAAGAGAAAGCAAGAGAGAAAAAAATCTGAGCCATGTTTGAGGTAGCAAACAGAGCCGATCTTCTCCCTGTTTGGATGTAGCTGTGGACATTGATGAGAAGTTATTTTCCAGATAATTATGCTAAGTTGTCTACTTTAGCCCTTGTTACTTTTTTGTTTAGTTTGTTATTTTAGGAGAATATCTCATGTTTGTCAGGACTGCCCAGCTGCCTCCTAGGATTTCTGTTGGGTGGAGAGAAGATTTTTTTATTTTCTATGTCAGTGTAGCTCTTTAAAAAACGAACATGTCAGCTTAGATCAGGAAAGAATCCGTTATGTCTTGCTTAAATTTTGACAAAAAGTAACTCCCTGCCTCCTTCCTTTCAAGGCAATTTGTGGTTCATTTCAGAATTTTTTGCATGAGAATAATTTAAATTGTCTTTCAATCACTGGTTCAGTCCTAGCTAGATATGCAGTAGTCAGAGTATGTTAGTATCGCATGGTTGCATGAAATGGGTTGGTTATAGGCAAGTACTTTTGTCCAGGAGAGGCTGGGGGGAATTTGGGTTTTCATTTGAAGTTTCGA